>NW_026691650.1:0-60992 GCF_020826845.1 Diceros bicornis minor
ATCCTCTCCTGAGCTAATGACCAAGGTGGATGTCCCGGGTGGGTGGGCCTGTGGAATGGGAGAGGGGAGGAAGTCTATTGTCATGCAGAGGGACATGGAAAGACTTGTCTGAAGCTTATCCCCTGCACTGGGGTCAGGTCGGGAAGGGACGGCACAGAGGTGAGCAGGAACCAACCGGCCTCTCTGTGGTGGGGCTGGCCCCGGGGCAGGCGTGGGGGTGATGGCTGGAAGTGGGATGGCGCGTGAGTTGGCAGCAGCCAGCGGTGGAGGCAGAGACTCAGAGGTCAGGGATCTCTCTCTCTGTCTCTGTCTCTGTCTCTCTCCCTCAGGGAGCTGAGGAGAGTAAGGTGGCGCCCCCTGCCCACCTCGCCTACCTCTCCATGGGCCCTTCTTTCTCTGGCCGCTCCGGGAGCCCTGCGGGCTTGGGTTCAACCCCCCACACACCGCACAGGCCAAGGGCGCATGCGCGACCGCCGGGGCCTAGGGCTGGCCTCGGGTGGGGGGGTCCTCAGTGAAGGCCCCGCCCTCCCTCCAGGCTCTGACCCAGCTGCAGCTCTTCCATCGCCGCCCTTCTGGACTCGGCTTCAGCTGTCTGCCTCCCCTCCCCCACTCCCACTCAGCTTGCAGGCCGCTTCCCTGCCTTGAAAGCATGGCTCTGGCCCTGAGGGCCACAGACCTACTGGGCTTCAAGCTCAAGGCTCTGCCTGGGCCTGCTGCTTCGTCCAGGGGCTCATTTTTTCCTGGAAAGACAAAGCCATGGCCTCACCCCACGCCTGCACTTTGCCACGGCAGGCAGCCCAGATGTAGGAAAGGCTCTGTGGAGTCAGAAGTGCCGAGACAGGCAGATGGCACCAGAGGGTTTGGGGGCCAGGGCGCAACTGGGCTAGCCCCTCCTCCCGGGAGTCGGGGAGGCCCGGCCTTCCTAGTGCCCAGGCCACGGCTCCGGGGAGAAACCCGCCATGGAGGGCACGCGGGAGGCCCTCTGCCTGAGGTGGCAGGTGTCACGCCAGGGCCACTGCAAGCCTGGCTCGGCTTGCCTGCTTTCTCCAAAGGAGGCTGGCCGACCAGCCGAACCTGGCACCTGGGCCAGGCCCCTTCCAAGGGGACGAGTTCCAGAGGCTAGAGCCCTGGGGGCGGCTGCCAAGTCTCCTGGGGCGTGTGCTGGGCCCCCGTCAGAGGAGGAAGCAGCCTGGTAAACGGTGTGCCAGGCCTGAGATCTGGAGGCCTCCCACAGCCGGGTCCCTGTCCTGCCCAGGCCCCCCGAGGGAGGACGATGGTCGGGCAGTGGCGAGCGGGGTGGGGCTGGCGCCGAGCCTGCCCTTGGATGCCCCGGGGAAGGGCGCCGGGGGATGGGCTGCCCCTGGCCAGGTCTGAGGGACCGACCCAGCTCGGGGCTGTCGGGGGCAGAGAGAGAACCCCCCTCCGCCCTTTCCCTTCAGGTTCTTAGGGCTGGCCAAATCCTTCCCAAGACAGCTTGTCTGGAGAAAATCAGACCCAGCTGAAGAACATGTGTCCATGGGGGAAACCCGGGAAACTGAGTCTCCCCACACAATAGCAGAGATTCTCATCTTGCATCCTCTCCTAAGCTAATGACAAAGGTGGATGTCCCGGGTGGGTGGGCCTGTGGAATGGGAGAGGGGAGGAAGTCTATTGTCATGCAGAGGGACATGGAAAGACTTGTCTGAAGCTTATCCCCTGCACTGGGGTCAGGTCGGGAAGGGACGGCACAGAGGTGAGCAGGAACCAACCGGCCTCTCTGTGGTGGGGCTGGCCCAGGGGCAGGCGTGGGGGGTGATGGCTGGAAGTGGGATGGCGCGTGAGTTGGCACCAGCCAGCGGTGGAGGCAGAGACTCAGAGGTCAGGGATCTCTCTCTCTGTCTCTGTCTCTGTCTCTCTCCCTCAGGGAGCTGAGGAGAGTAAGGTGGCGCCCCCTGCCCACCTCGCCTACCTCTCCATGGGCCCTTCTTTCTCTGGCCGCTCCGGGAGCCCTGCGGGCTTGGGTTCAACCCCCCACACACCGCACAGGCCAAGGGCACATGCGCGACCGCCGGGGCCTAGGGCTGGCCTCGGGGGTGGGGGGGGGTCCTCAGTGAAGGCCCCGCCCTCCCTCCAGGCTCTGACCCAGCTGCAGCTCTTCCATCGCCGCCCTTCTGGACTCGGCTTCAGCTGTCTCCCTCCCCTCCCCCACTCCCACTCAGCTTGCAGGCCGCTTCCCTGCCTTGAAAGCATGGCTCTGGCCCTGAGGGCCACAGACCTACTTGGCTTCAAGCTCAAGGCTCTGCCTGGGCCTGCTGCTTCGGCCAGGGGCTCATTTTTTCCTGGAAAGACAAAGCCATGGCCTCACCCCACGCCTGCACTTTGCCACGGCAGGCAGCCCAGATGTAGGAAAGGCTCTGTGGAGTCAGAAGTGCCGAGACAGGCAGATGGCACCAGAGGGTTTGGGGGCCAGGGCGCAACTGGGCTAGCCCCTCCTCCCGGGAGTCGGGGAGGCCCGGCCTTCCTAGTGCCCAGGCCACGGCTCCGGGGAGAAACCCGCCATGGAGGGCACGCGGGAGGCCCTCTGCCTGAGGTGGCAGGTGTCACGCCAGGGCCACTGCAAGCCTGGCTCGGCTTGCCTGCTTTCTCCAAAGGAGGCTGGCCGACCAGCCGAACCTGGCACCTGGGCCAGGCCCCTTCCAAGGGGACGAGTTCCAGAGGCTAGAGCCCTGGGGGCGGCTGCCAAGTCTCCTGGGGCGTGTGCTGGGCCCCCGTCAGAGGAGGAAGCAGCCTGGTAAACGGTGTGCCAGGCCTGAGATCTGGAGGCCTCCCACAGCCGGGTCCCTGTCCTGCCCAGGCCCCCCGAGGGAGGACGATGGTCGGGCAGTGGCGAGCGGGGTGGGGCTGGCGCCGAGCCTGCCCTTGGATGCCCCGGGGAAGGGCGCCGGGGGATGGGCTGCCCCTGGCCAGGTCTGAGGGACCGACCCAGCTCGGGGCTGTCGGGGGCAGAGAGAGAACCCCCCTCCGCCCTTTCCCTTCAGGTTCTTAGGGCTGGCCAAATCCTTCCCAAGACAGCTTGTCTGGAGAAAATCAGACCCAGCTGAAGAACATGTGTCCATGGGGGAAACCCGGGAAACTGAGTCTCCCCACACAATAGCAGAGATTCTCATCTTGCATCCTCTCCTAAGCTAATGACAAAGGTGGATGTCCCGGGTGGGTGGGCCTGTGGAATGGGAGAGGGGAGGAAGTCTATTGTCATGCAGAGGGACATGGAAAGACTTGTCTGAAGCTTATCCCCTGCACTGGGGTCAGGTCGGGAAGGGACGGCACAGAGGTGAGCAGGAACCAACCGGCCTCTCTGTGGTGGGGCTGGCCCAGGGGCAGGCGTGGGGGTGATGGCTGGAAGTGGGATGGCGCGTGAGTTGGCACCAGCCAGCGGTGGAGGCAGAGACTCAGAGGTCAGGGATCTCTCTCTCTGTCTCTGTCTCTGTCTCTCTCCCTCAGGGAGCTGAGGAGAGTAAGGTGGCGCCCCCTGCCCACCTCGCCTACCTCTCCATGGGCCCTTCTTTCTCTGGCCGCTCCGGGAGCCCTGCGGGCTTGGGTTCAACCCCCCACACACCGCACAGGCCAAGGGCACATGCGCGACCGCCGGGGCCTAGGGCTGGCCTCGGGGGTGGGGGGGGGTCCTCAGTGAAGGCCCCGCCCTCCCTCCAGGCTCTGACCCAGCTGCAGCTCTTCCATCGCCGCCCTTCTGGACTCGGCTTCAGCTGTCTCCCTCCCCTCCCCCACTCCCACTCAGCTTGCAGGCCGCTTCCCTGCCTTGAAAGCATGGCTCTGGCCCTGAGGGCCACAGACCTACTTGGCTTCAAGCTCAAGGCTCTGCCTGGGCCTGCTGCTTCGGCCAGGGGCTCATTTTTTCCTGGAAAGACAAAGCCATGGCCTCACCCCACGCCTGCACTTTGCCACGGCAGGCAGCCCAGATGTAGGAAAGGCTCTGTGGAGTCAGAAGTGCCGAGACAGGCAGATGGCACCAGAGGGTTTGGGGGCCAGGGCGCAACTGGGCTAGCCCCTCCTCCCGGGAGTCGGGGAGGCCCGGCCTTCCTAGTGCCCAGGCCACGGCTCCGGGGAGAAACCCGCCATGGAGGGCACGCGGGAGGCCCTCTGCCTGAGGTGGCAGGTGTCACGCCAGGGCCACTGCAAGCCTGGCTCGGCTTGCCTGCTTTCTCCAAAGGAGGCTGGCCGACCAGCCGAACCTGGCACCTGGGCCAGGCCCCTTCCAAGGGGACGAGTTCCAGAGGCTAGAGCCCTGGGGGCGGCTGCCAAGTCTCCTGGGGCGTGTGCTGGGCCCCCGTCAGAGGAGGAAGCAGCCTGGTAAACGGTGTGCCAGGCCTGAGATCTGGAGGCCTCCCACAGCCGGGTCCCTGTCCTGCCCAGGCCCCCCGAGGGAGGACGATGGTCGGGCAGTGGCGAGCGGGGTGGGGCTGGCGCCGAGCCTGCCCTTGGATGCCCCGGGGAAGGGCGCCGGGGGATGGGCTGCCCCTGGCCAGGTCTGAGGGACCGACCCAGCTCGGGGCTGTCGGGGGCAGAGAGAGAACCCCCCTCCGCCCTTTCCCTTCAGGTTCTTAGGGCTGGCCAAATCCTTCCCAAGACAGCTTGTCTGGAGAAAATCAGACCCAGCTGAAGAACATGTGTCCATGGGGGAAGCCCGGGAAACTGAGTCTCCCCACACAATAGCAGAGATTCTCATCTTGCATCCTCTCCTGAGCTAATGACAAAGGTGGATGTCCCGGGTGGGTGGGCCTGTGGAATGGGAGAGGGGAGGAAGTCTATTGTCATGCAGAGGGACATGGAAAGACTTGTCTGAAGCTTATCCCCTGCACTGGGGTCAGGTCGGGAAGGGACGGCACAGAGGTGAGCAGGAACCAACCGGCCTCTCTGTGGTGGGGCTGGCCCCGGGGCAGGCGTGGGGGGTGATGGCTGGAAGTGGGATGGCGCGTGAGTTGGCAGCAGCCAGCGGTGGAGGCAGAGACTCAGAGGTCAGGGATCTCTGTCTCTGTCTCTGTCTCTGTCTCTCTCCCTCAGGGAGCTGAGGAGAGTAAGGTGGCGCCCCCTGCCCACCTCGCCTACCTCTCCATGGGCCCTTCTTTCTCTGGCCGCTCCGGGAGCCCTGCGGGCTTGGGGTTCAACCCCCCCACACACCGCACAGGCCAAGGGCGCATGCGCGACCGCCGGGGCCTAGGGCTGGCCTCGGGTGGGGGGGTCCTCAGTGAAGGCCCCCGCCCTCCCTCCAGGCTCTGACCCAGCTGCAGCTCTTCCATCGCCGCCCTTCTGGACTCGGCTTCAGCTGTCTGCCTCCCCTCCCCCACTCCCACTCAGCTTGCAGGCCGCTTCCCTGCCTTGAAAGCATGGCTCTGGCCCTGAGGGCCACAGACCTACTGGGCTTCAAGCTCAAGGCTCTGCCTGGGCCTGCTGCTTCGGCCAGGGGCTCATTTTTTCCTGGAAAGACAAAGCCATGGCCTCACCCCACGCCTGCACTTTGCCACGGCAGGCAGCCCAGATGTAGGAAAGGCTCTGTGGAGTCAGAAGTGCCGAGACAGGCAGATGGCACCAGAGGGTTTGGGGGCCAGGGCGCAACTGGGCTAGCCCCTCCTCCCGGGAGTCGGGGAGGCCGGCCTTCCTAGTGCCCAGGCCACGGCTCCGGGGAGAAACCCGCCATGGAGGGCACGCGGGAGGCCCTCTGCCTGAGGTGGCAGGTGTCACGCCAGGGCCACTGCAAGCCTGGCTCGGCTTGCCTGCTTTCTCCAAAGGAGGCTGGCCGACCAGCCGAACCTGGCACCTGGGCCAGGCCCCTTCCAAGGGGACGAGTTCCAGAGGCTAGAGCCCTGGGGGCGGCTGCCAAGTCTCCTGGGGCGTGTGCTGGGCCCCCGTCAGAGGAGGAAGCAGCCTGGTAAACGGTGTGCCAGGCCTGAGATCTGGAGGCCTCCCACAGCCGGGTCCCTGTCCTGCCCAGGCCCCCCGAGGGAGGACGATGGTCGGGCAGTGGCGAGCGGGGTGGGGCTGGCGCCGAGCCTGCCCTTGGATGCCCCGGGGAAGGGCGCCGGGGGATGGGCTGCCCCTGGCCAGGTCTGAGGGACCGACCCAGCTCGGGGCTGTCGGGGGCAGAGAGAGAACCCCCCTCCGCCCTTTCCCTTCAGGTTCTTAGGGCTGGCCAAATCCTTCCCAAGACAGCTTGTCTGGAGAAAATCAGACCCAGCTGAAGAACATGTGTCCATGGGGGAAGCCCGGGAAACTGAGTCTCCCCACACAATAGCAGAGATTCTCATCTTGCATCCTCTCCTGAGCTAATGACAAAGGTGGATGTCCCGGGTGGGTGGGCCTGTGGAATGGGAGAGGGGAGGAAGTCTATTGTCATGCAGAGGGACATGGAAAGACTTGTCTGAAGCTTATCCCCTGCACTGGGGTCAGGTCGGGAAAGGACGGCACAGAGGTGAGCAGGAACCAACCGGCCTCTCTGTGGTGGGGCTGGCCCCGGGGCAGGCGTGGGGGTGATGGCTGGAAGTGGGATGGCGCGTGAGTTGGCACCAGCCAGCGGTGGAGGCAGAGACTCAGAGGTCAGGGATCTCTGTCTCTGTCTCTGTCTCTGTCTCTCTCCCTCAGGGAGCTGAGGAGAGTAAGGTGGCGCCCCCTGCCCACCTCGCCTACCTCTCCATGGGCCCTTCTTTCTCTGGCCGCTCCGGGAGCCCTGCGGGCTTGGGTTCAACCCCCCACACACCGCACAGGCCAAGGGCGCATGCGCGACCGCCGGGGCATAGGGCTGGCCTCGGGTGGGGGGGTCCTCAGTGAAGGCCCCGCCCTCCCTCCAGGCTCTGACCCAGCTGCAGCTCTTCCATCGCCGCCCTTCTGGACTCGGCTTCAGCTGTCTGCCTCCCCTCCCCCACTCCCACTCAGCTTGCAGGCCGCTTCCCTGCCTTGAAAGCATGGCTCTGGCCCTGAGGGCCACAGACCTACTGGGCTTCAAGCTCAAGGCTCTGCCTGGGCCTGCTGCTTCGTCCAGGGGCTCATTTTTTCCTGGAAAGACAAAGCCATGGCCTCACCCCACGCCTGCACTTTGCCACGGCAGGCAGCCCAGATGTAGGAAAGGCTCTGTGGAGTCAGAAGTGCCGAGACAGGCAGATGGCACCAGAGGGTTTGGGGGCCAGGGCGCAACTGGGCTAGCCCCTCCTCCCGGGAGTCGGGGAGGCCCGGCCTTCCTAGTGCCCAGGCCACGGCTCCGGGGAGAAACCCGCCATGGAGGGCACGCGGGAGGCCCTCTGCCTGAGGTGGCAGGTGTCACGCCAGGGCCACTGCAAGCCTGGCTCGGCTTGCCTGCTTTCTCCAAAGGAGGCTGGCCGACCAGCCGAACCTGGCACCTGGGCCAGGCCCCTTCCAAGGGGACGAGTTCCAGAGGCTAGAGCCCTGGGGGCGGCTGCCAAGTCTCCTGGGGCGTGTGCTGGGCCCCCGTCAGAGGAGGAAGCAGCCTGGTAAACGGTGTGCCAGGCCTGAGATCTGGAGGCCTCCCACAGCCGGGTCCCTGTCCTGCCCAGGCCCCCCGAGGGAGGACGATGGTCGGGCAGTGGCGAGCGGGGTGGGGCTGGCGCCGAGCCTGCCCTTGGATGCCCCGGGGAAGGGCGCCGGGGGATGGGCTGCCCCTGGCCAGGTCTGAGGGACCGACCCAGCTCGGGGCTGTCGGGGGCAGAGAGAGAACCCCCCTCCGCCCTTTCCCTTCAGGTTCTTAGGGCTGGCCAAATCCTTCCCAAGACAGCTTGTCTGGAGAAAATCAGACCCAGCTGAAGAACATGTGTCCATGGGGGAAACCCGGGAAACTGAGTCTCCCCACACAATAGCAGAGATTCTCATCTTGCATCCTCTCCTAAGCTAATGACAAAGGTGGATGTCCCGGGTGGGTGGGCCTGTGGAATGGGAGAGGGGAGGAAGTCTATTGTCATGCAGAGGGACATGGAAAGACTTGTCTGAAGCTTATCCCCTGCACTGGGGTCAGGTCGGGAAGGGACGGCACAGAGGTGAGCAGGAACCAACCGGCCTCTCTGTGGTGGGGCTGGCCCAGGGGCAGGCGTGGGGGTGATGGCTGGAAGTGGGATGGCGCGTGAGTTGGCACCAGCCAGCGGTGGAGGCAGAGACTCAGAGGTCAGGGATCTCTCTCTCTGTCTCTGTCTCTGTCTCTCTCCCTCAGGGAGCTGAGGAGAGTAAGGTGGCGCCCCCTGCCCACCTCGCCTACCTCTCCATGGGCCCTTCTTTCTCTGGCCGCTCCGGGAGCCCTGCGGGCTTGGGTTCAACCCCCCACACACCGCACAGGCCAAGGGCACATGCGCGACCGCCGGGGCCTAGGGCTGGCCTCGGGGGTGGGGGGGGTCCTCAGTGAAGGCCCCGCCCTCCCTCCAGGCTCTGACCCAGCTGCAGCTCTTCCATCGCCGCCCTTCTGGACTCGGCTTCAGCTGTCTCCCTCCCCTCCCCCACTCCCACTCAGCTTGCAGGCCGCTTCCCTGCCTTGAAAGCATGGCTCTGGCCCTGAGGGCCACAGACCTACTTGGCTTCAAGCTCAAGGCTCTGCCTGGGCCTGCTGCTTCGGCCAGGGGCTCATTTTTTCCTGGAAAGACAAAGCCATGGCCTCACCCCACGCCTGCACTTTGCCACGGCAGGCAGCCCAGATGTAGGAAAGGCTCTGTGGAGTCAGAAGTGCCGAGACAGGCAGATGGCACCAGAGGGTTTGGGGGCCAGGGCGCAACTGGGCTAGCCCCTCCTCCCGGGAGTCGGGGAGGCCCGGCCTTCCTAGTGCCCAGGCCACGGCTCCGGGGAGAAACCCGCCATGGAGGGCACGCGGGAGGCCCTCTGCCTGAGGTGGCAGGTGTCACGCCAGGGCCACTGCAAGCCTGGCTCGGCTTGCCTGCTTTCTCCAAAGGAGGCTGGCCGACCAGCCGAACCTGGCACCTGGGCCAGGCCCCTTCCAAGGGGACGAGTTCCAGAGGCTAGAGCCCTGGGGGCGGCTGCCAAGTCTCCTGGGGCGTGTGCTGGGCCCCCGTCAGAGGAGGAAGCAGCCTGGTAAACGGTGTGCCAGGCCTGAGATCTGGAGGCCTCCCACAGCCGGGTCCCTGTCCTGCCCAGGCCCCCCGAGGGAGGACGATGGTCGGGCAGTGGCGAGCGGGGTGGGGCTGGCGCCGAGCCTGCCCTTGGATGCCCCGGGGAAGGGCGCCGGGGGATGGGCTGCCCCTGGCCAGGTCTGAGGGACCGACCCAGCTCGGGGCTGTCGGGGGCAGAGAGAGAACCCCCCTCCGCCCTTTCCCTTCAGGTTCTTAGGGCTGGCCAAATCCTTCCCAAGACAGCTTGTCTGGAGAAAATCAGACCCAGCTGAAGAACATGTGTCCATGGGGGAAGCCCGGGAAACTGAGTCTCCCCACACAATAGCAGAGATTCTCATCTTGCATCCTCTCCTGAGCTAATGACAAAGGTGGATGTCCCGGGTGGGTGGGCCTGTGGAATGGGAGAGGGGAGGAAGTCTATTGTCATGCAGAGGGACATGGAAAGACTTGTCTGAAGCTTATCCCCTGCACTGGGGTCAGGTCGGGAAGGGACGGCACAGAGGTGAGCAGGAACCAACCGGCCTCTCTGTGGTGGGGCTGGCCCCGGGGCAGGCGTGGGGGTGATGGCTGGAAGTGGGATGGCGCGTGAGTTGGCAGCAGCCAGCGGTGGAGGCAGAGACTCAGAGGTCAGGGATCTCTCTCTCTGTCTCTGTCTCTGTCTCTCTCCCTCAGGGAGCTGAGGAGAGTAAGGTGGCGCCCCCTGCCCACCTCGCCTACCTCTCCATGGGCCCTTCTTTCTCTGGCCGCTCCGGGAGCCCTGCGGGCTTGGGTTCAACCCCCCACACACCGCACAGGCCAAGGGCGCATGCGCGACCGCCGGGGCCTAGGGCTGGCCTCGGGTGGGGGGGTCCTCAGTGAAGGCCCCGCCCTCCCTCCAGGCTCTGACCCAGCTGCAGCTCTTCCATCGCCGCCCTTCTGGACTCGGCTTCAGCTGTCTGCCTCCCCTCCCCCACTCCCACTCAGCTTGCAGGCCGCTTCCCTGCCTTGAAAGCATGGCTCTGGCCCTGAGGGCCACAGACCTACTGGGCTTCAAGCTCAAGGCTCTGCCTGGGCCTGCTGCTTCGGCCAGGGGCTCATTTTTTCCTGGAAAGACAAAGCCATGGCCTCACCCCACGCCTGCACTTTGCCACGGCAGGCAGCCCAGATGTAGGAAAGGCTCTGTGGAGTCAGAAGTGCCGAGACAGGCAGATGGCACCAGAGGGTTTGGGGGCCAGGGCGCAACTGGGCTAGCCCCTCCTCCCGGGAGTCGGGGAGGCCCGGCCTTCCTAGTGCCCAGGCCACGGCTCCGGGGAGAAACCCGCCATGGAGGGCACGCGGGAGGCCCTCTGCCTGAGGTGGCAGGTGTCACGCCAGGGCCACTGCAAGCCTGGCTCGGCTTGCCTGCTTTCTCCAAAGGAGGCTGGCCGACCAGCCGAACCTGGCACCTGGGCCAGGCCCCTTCCAAGGGGACGAGTTCCAGAGGCTAGAGCCCTGGGGGCGGCTGCCAAGTCTCCTGGGGCGTGTGCTGGGCCCCCGTCAGAGGAGGAAGCAGCCTGGTAAACGGTGTGCCAGGCCTGAGATCTGGAGGCCTCCCACAGCCGGGTCCCTGTCCTGCCCAGGCCCCCCGAGGGAGGACGATGGTCGGGCAGTGGCGAGCGGGGTGGGGCTGGCGCCGAGCCTGCCCTTGGATGCCCCGGGGAAGGGCGCCGGGGGATGGGCTGCCCCTGGCCAGGTCTGAGGGACCGACCCAGCTCGGGGCTGTCGGGGGCAGAGAGAGAACCCCCCTCCGCCCTTTCCCTTCAGGTTCTTAGGGCTGGCCAAATCCTTCCCAAGACAGCTTGTCTGGAGAAAATCAGACCCAGCTGAAGAACATGTGTCCATGGGGGAAGCCCGGGAAACTGAGTCTCCCCACACAATAGCAGAGATTCTCATCTTGCATCCTCTCCTGAGCTAATGACAAAGGTGGATGTCCCGGGTGGGTGGGCCTGTGGAATGGGAGAGGGGAGGAAGTCTATTGTCATGCAGAGGGACATGGAAAGACTTGTCTGAAGCTTATCCCCTGCACTGGGGTCAGGTCGGGAAGGGACGGCACAGAGGTGAGCAGGAACCAACCGGCCTCTCTGTGGTGGGGCTGGCCCCGGGGCAGGCGTGGGGGTGATGGCTGGAAGTGGGATGGCGCGTGAGTTGGCAGCAGCCAGCGGTGGAGGCAGAGACTCAGAGGTCAGGGATCTCTGTCTCTGTCTCTGTCTCTGTCTCTCTCCCTCAGGGAGCTGAGGAGAGTAAGGTGGCGCCCCCTGCCCACCTCGCCTACCTCTCCATGGGCCCTTCTTTCTCTGGCCGCTCCGGGAGCCCTGCGGGCTTGGGTTCAACCCCCCACACACCGCACAGGCCAAGGGCGCATGCGCGACCGCCGGGGCCTAGGGCTGGCCTCGGGTGGGGGGGTCCTCAGTGAAGGCCCCGCCCTCCCTCCAGGCTCTGACCCAGCTGCAGCTCTTCCATCGCCGCCCTTCTGGACTCGGCTTCAGCTGTCTGCCTCCCCTCCCCCACTCCCACTCAGCTTGCAGGCCGCTTCCCTGCCTTGAAAGCATGGCTCTGGCCCTGAGGGCCACAGACCTACTGGGCTTCAAGCTCAAGGCTCTGCCTGGGCCTGCTGCTTCGGCCAGGGGCTCATTTTTTCCTGGAAAGACAAAGCCATGGCCTCACCCCACGCCTGCACTTTGCCACGGCAGGCAGCCCAGATGTAGGAAAGGCTCTGTGGAGTCAGAAGTGCCGAGACAGGCAGATGGCACCAGAGGGTTTGGGGGCCAGGGCGCAACTGGGCTAGCCCCTCCTCCCGGGAGTCGGGGAGGCCCGGCCTTCCTAGTGCCCAGGCCACGGCTCCGGGGAGAAACCCGCCATGGAGGGCACGCGGGAGGCCCTCTGCCTGAGGTGGCAGGTGTCACGCCAGGGCCACTGCAAGCCTGGCTCGGCTTGCCTGCTTTCTCCAAAGGAGGCTGGCCGACCAGCCGAACCTGGCACCTGGGCCAGGCCCCTTCCAAGGGGACGAGTTCCAGAGGCTAGAGCCCTGGGGGCGGCTGCCAAGTCTCCTGGGGCGTGTGCTGGGCCCCCGTCAGAGGAGGAAGCAGCCTGGTAAACGGTGTGCCAGGCCTGAGATCTGGAGGCCTCCCACAGCCGGGTCCCTGTCCTGCCCAGGCCCCCCGAGGGAGGACGATGGTCGGGCAGTGGCGAGCGGGGTGGGGCTGGCGCCGAGCCTGCCCTTGGATGCCCCGGGGAAGGGCGCCGGGGGATGGGCTGCCCCTGGCCAGGTCTGAGGGACCGACCCAGCTCGGGGCTGTCGGGGGCAGAGAGAGAACCCCCCTCCGCCCTTTCCCTTCAGGTTCTTAGGGCTGGCCAAATCCTTCCCAAGACAGCTTGTCTGGAGAAAATCAGACCCAGCTGAAGAACATGTGTCCATGGGGGAAGCCCGGGAAACTGAGTCTCCCCACACAATAGCAGAGATTCTCATCTTGCATCCTCTCCTGAGCTAATGACAAAGGTGGATGTCCCGGGTGGGTGGGCCTGTGGAATGGGAGAGGGGAGGAAGTCTATTGTCATGCAGAGGGACATGGAAAGACTTGTCTGAAGCTTATCCCCTGCACTGGGGTCAGGTCGGGAAGGGACGGCACAGAGGTGAGCAGGAACCAACCGGCCTCTCTGTGGTGGGGCTGGCCCCGGGGCAGGCGTGGGGGTGATGGCTGGAAGTGGGATGGCGCGTGAGTTGGCAGCAGCCAGCGGTGGAGGCAGAGACTCAGAGGTCAGGGATCTCTGTCTCTGTCTCTGTCTCTGTCTCTCTCCCTCAGGGAGCTGAGGAGAGTAAGGTGGCGCCCCCTGCCCACCTCGCCTACCTCTCCATGGGCCCTTCTTTCTCTGGCCGCTCCGGGAGCCCTGCGGGCTTGGGTTCAACCCCCCACACACCGCACAGGCCAAGGGCGCATGCGCGACCGCCGGGGCCTAGGGCTGGCCTCGGGTGGGGGGGTCCTCAGTGAAGGCCCCGCCCTCCCTCCAGGCTCTGACCCAGCTGCAGCTCTTCCATCGCCGCCCTTCTGGACTCGGCTTCAGCTGTCTGCCTCCCCTCCCCCACTCCCACTCAGCTTGCAGGCCGCTTCCCTGCCTTGAAAGCATGGCTCTGGCCCTGAGGGCCACAGACCTACTGGGCTTCAAGCTCAAGGCTCTGCCTGGGCCTGCTGCTTCGGCCAGGGGCTCATTTTTTCCTGGAAAGACAAAGCCATGGCCTCACCCCACGCCTGCACTTTGCCACGGCAGGCAGCCCAGATGTAGGAAAGGCTCTGTGGAGTCAGAAGTGCCGAGACAGGCAGATGGCACCAGAGGGTTTGGGGGCCAGGGCGCAACTGGGCTAGCCCCTCCTCCCGGGAGTCGGGGAGGCCCGGCCTTCCTAGTGCCCAGGCCACGGCTCCGGGGAGAAACCCGCCATGGAGGGCACGCGGGAGGCCCTCTGCCTGAGGTGGCAGGTGTCACGCCAGGGCCACTGCAAGCCTGGCTCGGCTTGCCTGCTTTCTCCAAAGGAGGCTGGCCGACCAGCCGAACCTGGCACCTGGGCCAGGCCCCTTCCAAGGGGACGAGTTCCAGAGGCTAGAGCCCTGGGGGCGGCTGCCAAGTCTCCTGGGGCGTGTGCTGGGCCCCCGTCAGAGGAGGAAGCAGCCTGGTAAACGGTGTGCCAGGCCTGAGATCTGGAGGCATCCCACAGCCGGGTCCCTGTCCTGCCCAGGCCCCCCGAGGGAGGACGATGGTCGGGCAGTGGCGAGCGGGGTGGGGCTGGCGCCGAGCCTGCCCTTGGATGCCCCGGGGAAGGGCGCCGGGGGATGGGCTGCCCCTGGCCAGGTCTGAGGGACCGACCCAGCTCGGGGCTGTCGGGGGCAGAGAGAGAACCCCCCTCCGCCCTTTCCCTTCAGGTTCTTAGGGCTGGCCAAATCCTTCCCAAGACAGCTTGTCTGGAGAAAATCAGACCCAGCTGAAGAACATGTGTCCATGGGGGAAGCCCGGGAAACTGAGTCTCCCCACACAATAGCAGAGATTCTCATCTTGCATCCTCTCCTGAGCTAATGACAAAGGTGGATGTCCCGGGTGGGTGGGCCTGTGGAATGGGAGAGGGGAGGAAGTCTATTGTCATGCAGAGGGACATGGAAAGACTTGTCTGAAGCTTATCCCCTGCACTGGGGTCAGGTCGGGAAAGGACGGCACAGAGGTGAGCAGGAACCAACCGGCCTCTCTGTGGTGGGGCTGGCCCCGGGGCAGGCGTGGGGGTGATGGCTGGAAGTGGGATGGCGCGTGAGTTGGCACCAGCCAGCGGTGGAGGCAGAGACTCAGAGGTCAGGGATCTCTGTCTCTGTCTCTGTCTCTGTCTCTCTCCCTCAGGGAGCTGAGGAGAGTAAGGTGGCGCCCCCTGCCCACCTCGCCTACCTCTCCATGGGCCCTTCTTTCTCTGGCCGCTCCGGGAGCCCTGCGGGCTTGGGTTCAACCCCCCACACACCGCACAGGCCAAGGGCGCATGCGCGACCGCCGGGGCATAGGGCTGGCCTCGGGTGGGGGGGTCCTCAGTGAAGGCCCCGCCCTCCCTCCAGGCTCTGACCCAGCTGCAGCTCTTCCATCGCCGCCCTTCTGGACTCGGCTTCAGCTGTCTGCCTCCCCTCCCCCACTCCCACTCAGCTTGCAGGCCGCTTCCCTGCCTTGAAAGCATGGCTCTGGCCCTGAGGGCCACAGACCTACTGGGCTTCAAGCTCAAGGCTCTGCCTGGGCCTGCTGCTTCGGCCAGGGGCTCATTTTTTCCTGGAAAGACAAAGCCATGGCCTCACCCCACGCCTGCACTTTGCCACGGCAGGCAGCCCAGATGTAGGAAAGGCTCTGTGGAGTCAGAAGTGCCGAGACAGGCAGATGGCACCAGAGGGTTTGGGGGCCAGGGCGCAACTGGGCTAGCCCCTCCTCCCGGGAGTCGGGGAGGCCCGGCCTTCCTAGTGCCCAGGCCACGGCTCCGGGGAGAAACCCGCCATGGAGGGCACGCGGGAGGCCCTCTGCCTGAGGTGGCAGGTGTCACGCCAGGGCCACTGCAAGCCTGGCTCGGCTTGCCTGCTTTCTCCAAAGGAGGCTGGCCGACCAGCCGAACCTGGCACCTGGGCCAGGCCCCTTCCAAGGGGACGAGTTCCAGAGGCTAGAGCCCTGGGGGCGGCTGCCAAGTCTCCTGGGGCGTGTGCTGGGCCCCCGTCAGAGGAGGAAGCAGCCTGGTAAACGGTGTGCCAGGCCTGAGATCTGGAGGCCTCCCACAGCCGGGTCCCTGTCCTGCCCAGGCCCCCCGAGGGAGGACGATGGTCGGGCAGTGGCGAGCGGGGTGGGGCTGGCGCCGAGCCTGCCCTTGGATGCCCCGGGGAAGGGCGCCGGGGGATGGGCTGCCCCTGGCCAGGTCTGAGGGACCGACCCAGCTCGGGGCTGTCGGGGGCAGAGAGAGAACCCCCCTCCGCCCTTTCCCTTCAGGTTCTTAGGGCTGGCCAAATCCTTCCCAAGACAGCTTGTCTGGAGAAAATCAGACCCAGCTGAAGAACATGTGTCCATGGGGGAAACCCGGGAAACTGAGTCTCCCCACACAATAGCAGAGATTCTCATCTTGCATCCTCTCCTGAGCTAATGACAAAGGTGGATGTCCCGGGTGGGTGGGCCTGTGGAATGGGAGAGGGGAGGAAGTCTATTGTCATGCAGAGGGACATGGAAAGACTTGTCTGAAGCTTATCCCCTGCACTGGGGTCAGGTCGGGAAGGGACGGCACAGAGGTGAGCAGGAACCAACCGGCCTCTCTGTGGTGGGGCTGGCCCCGGGGCAGGCGTGGGGGTGATGGCTGGAAGTGGGATGGCGCGTGAGTTGGCACCAGCCAGCGGTGGAGGCAGAGACTCAGAGGTCAGGGATCTCTCTCTCTGTCTCTGTCTCTGTCTCTCTCCCTCAGGGAGCTGAGGAGAGTAAGGTGGCGCCCCCTGCCCACCTCGCCTACCTCTCCATGGGCCCTTCTTTCTCTGGCCGCTCCGGGAGCCCTGCGGGCTTGGGTTCAACCCCCCACACACCGCACAGGCCAAGGGCGCATGCGAGACCGCCGGGGCCTAGGGCTGGCCTCGGGTGGGGGGGTCCTCAGTGAAGGCCCCGCCCTCCCTCCAGGCTCTGACCCAGCTGCAGCTCTTCCATCGCCGCCCTTCTGGACTCGGCTTCAGCTGTCTGCCTCCCCTCCCCCACTCCCACTCAGCTTGCAGGCCGCTTCCCTGCCTTGAAAGCATGGCTCTGGCCCTGAGGGCCACAGACCTACTGGGCTTCAAGCTCAAGGCTCTGCCTGGGCCTGCTGCTTCGGCCAGGGGCTCATTTTTTCCTGGAAAGACAAAGCCATGGCCTCACCCCACGCCTGCACTTTGCCACGGCAGGCAGCCCAGATGTAGGAAAGGCTCTGTGGAGTCAGAAGTGCCGAGACAGGCAGATGGCACCAGAGGGTTTGGGGGCCAGGGCGCAACTGGGCTAGCCCCTCCTCCCGGGAGTCGGGGAGGCCCGGCCTTCCTAGTGCCCAGGCCACGGCTCCGGGGAGAAACCCGCCATGGAGGGCACGCGGGAGGCCCTCTGCCTGAGGTGGCAGGTGTCACGCCAGGGCCACTGCAAGCCTGGCTCGGCTTGCCTGCTTTCTCCAAAGGAGGCTGGCCGACCAGCCGAACCTGGCACCTGGGCCAGGCCCCTTCCAAGGGGACGAGTTCCAGAGGCTAGAGCCCTGGGGGCGGCTGCCAAGTCTCCTGGGGCGTGTGCTGGGCCCCCGTCAGAGGAGGAAGCAGCCTGGTAAACGGTGTGCCAGGCCTGAGATCTGGAGGCCTCCCACAGCCGGGTCCCTGTCCTGCCCAGGCCCCCCGAGGGAGGACGATGGTCGGGCAGTGGCGAGCGGGGTGGGGCTGGCGCCGAGCCTGCCCTTGGATGCCCCGGGGAAGGGCGCCGGGGGATGGGCTGCCCCTGGCCAGGTCTGAGGGACCGACCCAGCTCGGGGCTGTGGGGGGCAGAGAGAGAACCCCCCTCCGCCCTTTCCCTTCAGGTTCTTAGGGCTGGCCAAATCCTTCCCAAGACAGCTTGTCTGGAGAAAATCAGACCCAGCTGAAGAACATGTGTCCATGGGGGAAGCCCGGGAAACTGAGTCTCCCCACACAATAGCAGAGATTCTCATCTTGCATCCTCTCCTGAGCTAATGACAAAGGTGGATGTCCCGGGTGGGTGGGCCTGTGGAATGGGAGAGGGGAGGAAGTCTATTGTCATGCAGAGGGACATGGAAAGACTTGTCTGAAGCTTATCCCCTGCACTGGGGTCAGGTCGGGAAGGGATGGCACAGAGGTGAGCAGGAACCAACCGGCCTCTCTGTGGTGGGGCTGGCCCCGGGGCAGGCGTGGGGGTGATGGCTGGAAGTGGGATGGCGCGTGAGTTGGCAGCAGCCAGCGGTGGAGGCAGAGACTCAGAGGTCAGGGATCTCTCTCTCTGTCTCTGTCTCTGTCTCTCTCCCTCAGGGAGCTGAGGAGAGTAAGGTGGCGCCCCCTGCCCACCTCGCCTACCTCTCCATGGGCCCTTCTTTCTCTGGCCGCTCCGGGAGCCCTGCGGGCTTGGGTTCAACCCCCCACACACCGCACAGGCCAAGGGCGCATGCGCGACCGCCGGGGCCTAGGGCTGGCCTCGGGTGGGGGGGTCCTCAGTGAAGGCCCCGCCCTCCCTCCAGGCTCTGACCCAGCTGCAGCTCTTCCATCGCCGCCCTTCTGGACTCGGCTTCAGCTGTCTGCCTCCCCTCCCCCACTCCCACTCAGCTTGCAGGCCGCTTCCCTGCCTTGAAAGCATGGCTCTGGCCCTGAGGGCCACAGACCTACTGGGCTTCAAGCTCAAGGCTCTGCCTGGGCCTGCTGCTTCGGCCAGGGGCTCATTTTTTCCTGGAAAGACAAAGCCATGGCCTCACCCCACGCCTGCACTTTGCCACGGCAGGCAGCCCAGATGTAGGAAAGGCTCTGTGGAGTCAGAAGTGCCGAGACAGGCAGATGGCACCAGAGGGTTTGGGGGCCAGGGCGCAACTGGGCTAGCCCCTCCTCCCGGGAGTCGGGGAGGCCCGGCCTTCCTAGTGCCCAGGCCACGGCTCCGGGGAGAAACCCGCCATGGAGGGCACGCGGGAGGCCCTCTGCCTGAGGTGGCAGGTGTCACGCCAGGGCCACTGCAAGCCTGGCTCGGCTTGCCTGCTTTCTCCAAAGGAGGCTGGCCGACCAGCCGAACCTGGCACCTGGGCCAGGCCCCTTCCAAGGGGACGAGTTCCAGAGGCTAGAGCCCTGGGGGCGGCTGCCAAGTCTCCTGGGGCGTGTGCTGGGCCCCCGTCAGAGGAGGAAGCAGCCTGGTAATCGGTGTGCCAGGCCTGAGATCTGGAGGCCTCCCACAGCCGGGTCCCTGTCCTGCCCAGGCCCCCCGAGGGAGGACGATGGTCGGGCAGTGGCGAGCGGGGTGGGGCTGGCGCCGAGCCTGCCCTTGGATGCCCCGGGGAAGGGCGCCGGGGGATGGGCTGCCCCTGGCCAGGTCTGAGGGACCGACCCAGCTCGGGGCTGTGGGGGGCAGAGAGAGAACCCCCCTCCGCCCTTTCCCTTCAGGTTCTTAGGGCTGGCCAAATCCTTCCCAAGACAGCTTGTCTGGAGAAAATCAGACCCAGCTGAAGAACATGTGTCCATGGGGGAAGCCCGGGAAACTGAGTCTCCCCACACAATAGCAGAGATTCTCATCTTGCATCCTCTCCTGAGCTAATGACAAAGGTGGATGTCCCGGGTGGGTGGGTCTGTGGAATGGGAGAGGGGAGGAAGTCTATTGTCATGCAGAGGGACATGGAAAGACTTGTCTGAAGCTTATCCCCTGCACTGGGGTCAGGTCGGGAAGGGACGGCACAGAGGTGAGCAGGAACCAACCGGCCTCTCTGTGGTGGGGCTGGCCCCGGGGCAGGCGTGGGGGTGATGGCTGGAAGTGGGATGGCGCGTGAGTTGGCAGCAGCCAGCGGTGGAGGCAGAGACTCAGAGGTCAGGGATCTCTCTCTCTGTCTCTGTCTCTGTCTCTCTCCCTCAGGGAGCTGAGGAGAGTAAGGTGGCGCCCCCTGCCCACCTCGCCTACCTCTCCATGGGCCCTTCTTTCTCTGGCCGCTCCGGGAGCCCTGCGGGCTTGGGTTCAACCCCCCACACACCGCACAGGCCAAGGGCGCATGCGCGACCGCCGGGGCCTAGGGCTGGCCTCGGGTGGGGGGGTCCTCAGTGAAGGCCCCGCCCTCCCTCCAGGCTCTGACCCAGCTGCAGCTCTTCCATCGCCGCCCTTCTGGACTCGGCTTCAGCTGTCTGCCTCCCCTCCCCCACTCCCACTCAGCTTGCAGGCCGCTTCCCTGCCTTGAAAGCATGGCTCTGGCCCTGAGGGCCACAGACCTACTGGGCTTCAAGCTCAAGGCTCTGCCTGGGCCTGCTGCTTCGGCCAGGGGCTCATTTTTTCCTGGAAAGACAAAGCCATGGCCTCACCCCACGCCTGCACTTTGCCACGGCAGGCAGCCCAGATGTAGGAAAGGCTCTGTGGAGTCAGAAGTGCCGAGACAGGCAGATGGCACCAGAGGGTTTGGGGGCCAGGGCGCAACTGGGCTAGCCCCTCCTCCCGGGAGTCGGGGAGGCCCGGCCTTCCTAGTGCCCAGGCCACGGCTCCGGGGAGAAACCCGCCATGGAGGGCACGCGGGAGGCCCTCTGCCTGAGGTGGCAGGTGTCACGCCAGGGCCACTGCAAGCCTGGCTCGGCTTGCCTGCTTTCTCCAAAGGAGGCTGGCCGACCAGCCGAACCTGGCACCTGGGCCAGGCCCCTTCCAAGGGGACGAGTTCCAGAGGCTAGAGCCCTGGGGGCGGCTGCCAAGTCTCCTGGGGCGTGTGCTGGGCCCCCGTCAGAGGAGGAAGCAGCCTGGTAAACGGTGTGCCAGGCCTGAGATCTGGAGGCCTCCCACAGCCGGGTCCCTGTCCTGCCCAGGCCCCCCGAGGGAGGACGATGGTCGGGCAGTGGCGAGCGGGGTGGGGCTGGCGCCGAGCCTGCCCTTGGATGCCCCGGGGAAGGGCGCCGGGGGATGGGCTGCCCCTGGCCAGGTCTGAGGGACCGACCCAGCTCGGGGCTGTGGGGGGCAGAGAGAGAACCCCCCTCCGCCCTTTCCCTTCAGGTTCTTAGGGCTGGCCAAATCCTTCCCAAGACAGCTTGTCTGGAGAAAATCAGACCCAGCTGAAGAACATGTGTCCATGGGGGAAGCCCGGGAAACTGAGTCTCCCCACACAATAGCAGAGATTCTCATCTTGCATCCTCTCCTGAGCTAATGACAAAGGTGGATGTCCCGGGTGGGTGGGCCTGTGGAATGGGAGAGGGGAGGAAGTCTATTGTCATGCAGAGGGACATGGAAAGACTTGTCTGAAGCTTATCCCCTGCACTGGGGTCAGGTCGGGAAGGGATGGCACAGAGGTGAGCAGGAACCAACCGGCCTCTCTGTGGTGGGGCTGGCCCCGGGGCAGGCGTGGGGGTGATGGCTGGAAGTGGGATGGCGCGTGAGTTGGCAGCAGCCAGCGGTGGAGGCAGAGACTCAGAGGTCAGGGATCTCTCTCTCTGTCTCTGTCTCTGTCTCTCTCCCTCAGGGAGCTGAGGAGAGTAAGGTGGCGCCCCCTGCCCACCTCGCCTACCTCTCCATGGGCCCTTCTTTCTCTGGCCGCTCCGGGAGCCCTGCGGGCTTGGGTTCAACCCCCCACACACCGCACAGGCCAAGGGCGCATGCGCGACCGCCGGGGCCTAGGGCTGGCCTCGGGTGGGGGGGTCCTCAGTGAAGGCCCCGCCCTCCCTCCAGGCTCTGACCCAGCTGCAGCTCTTCCATCGCCGCCCTTCTGGACTCGGCTTCAGCTGTCTGCCTCCCCTCCCCCACTCCCACTCAGCTTGCAGGCCGCTTCCCTGCCTTGAAAGCATGGCTCTGGCCCTGAGGGCCACAGACCTACTGGGCTTCAAGCTCAAGGCTCTGCCTGGGCCTGCTGCTTCGGCCAGGGGCTCATTTTTTCCTGGAAAGACAAAGCCATGGCCTCACCCCACGCCTGCACTTTGCCACGGCAGGCAGCCCAGATGTAGGAAAGGCTCTGTGGAGTCAGAAGTGCCGAGACAGGCAGATGGCACCAGAGGGTTTGGGGGCCAGGGCGCAACTGGGCTAGCCCCTCCTCCCGGGAGTCGGGGAGGCCCGGCCTTCCTAGTGCCCAGGCCACGGCTCCGGGGAGAAACCCGCCATGGAGGGCACGCGGGAGGCCCTCTGCCTGAGGTGGCAGGTGTCACGCCAGGGCCACTGCAAGCCTGGCTCGGCTTGCCTGCTTTCTCCAAAGGAGGCTGGCCGACCAGCCGAACCTGGCACCTGGGCCAGGCCCCTTCCAAGGGGACGAGTTCCAGAGGCTAGAGCCCTGGGGGCGGCTGCCAAGTCTCCTGGGGCGTGTGCTGGGCCCCCGTCAGAGGAGGAAGCAGCCTGGTAATCGGTGTGCCAGGCCTGAGATCTGGAGGCCTCCCACAGCCGGGTCCCTGTCCTGCCCAGGCCCCCCGAGGGAGGACGATGGTCGGGCAGTGGCGAGCGGGGTGGGGCTGGCGCCGAGCCTGCCCTTGGATGCCCCGGGGAAGGGCGCCGGGGGATGGGCTGCCCCTGGCCAGGTCTGAGGGACCGACCCAGCTCGGGGCTGTGGGGGGCAGAGAGAGAACCCCCCTCCGCCCTTTCCCTTCAGGTTCTTAGGGCTGGCCAAATCCTTCCCAAGACAGCTTGTCTGGAGAAAATCAGACCCAGCTGAAGAACATGTGTCCATGGGGGAAGCCCGGGAAACTGAGTCTCCCCACACAATAGCAGAGATTCTCATCTTGCATCCTCTCCTGAGCTAATGACAAAGGTGGATGTCCCGGGTGGGTGGGTCTGTGGAATGGGAGAGGGGAGGAAGTCTATTGTCATGCAGAGGGACATGGAAAGACTTGTCTGAAGCTTATCCCCTGCACTGGGGTCAGGTCGGGAAGGGACGGCACAGAGGTGAGCAGGAACCAACCGGCCTCTCTGTGGTGGGGCTGGCCCCGGGGCAGGCGTGGGGGTGATGGCTGGAAGTGGGATGGCGCGTGAGTTGGCAGCAGCCAGCGGTGGAGGCAGAGACTCAGAGGTCAGGGATCTCTCTCTCTGTCTCTGTCTCTGTCTCTCTCCCTCAGGGAGCTGAGGAGAGTAAGGTGGCGCCCCCTGCCCACCTCGCCTACCTCTCCATGGGCCCTTCTTTCTCTGGCCGCTCCGGGAGCCCTGCGGGCTTGGGTTCAACCCCCCACACACCGCACAGGCCAAGGGCGCATGCGCGACCGCCGGGGCCTAGGGCTGGCCTCGGGTGGGGGGGTCCTCAGTGAAGGCCCCGCCCTCCCTCCAGGCTCTGACCCAGCTGCAGCTCTTCCATCGCCGCCCTTCTGGACTCGGCTTCAGCTGTCTGCCTCCCCTCCCCCACTCCCACTCAGCTTGCAGGCCGCTTCCCTGCCTTGAAAGCATGGCTCTGGCCCTGAGGGCCACAGACCTACTGGGCTTCAAGCTCAAGGCTCTGCCTGGGCCTGCTGCTTCGGCCAGGGGCTCATTTTTTCCTGGAAAGACAAAGCCATGGCCTCACCCCACGCCTGCACTTTGCCACGGCAGGCAGCCCAGATGTAGGAAAGGCTCTGTGGAGTCAGAAGTGCCGAGACAGGCAGATGGCACCAGAGGGTTTGGGGGCCAGGGCGCAACTGGGCTAGCCCCTCCTCCCGGGAGTCGGGGAGGCCCGGCCTTCCTAGTGCCCAGGCCACGGCTCCGGGGAGAAACCCGCCATGGAGGGCACGCGGGAGGCCCTCTGCCTGAGGTGGCAGGTGTCACGCCAGGGCCACTGCAAGCCTGGCTCGGCTTGCCTGCTTTCTCCAAAGGAGGCTGGCCGACCAGCCGAACCTGGCACCTGGGCCAGGCCCCTTCCAAGGGGACGAGTTCCAGAGGCTAGAGCCCTGGGGGCGGCTGCCAAGTCTCCTGGGGCGTGTGCTGGGCCCCCGTCAGAGGAGGAAGCAGCCTGGTAAACGGTGTGCCAGGCCTGAGATCTGGAGGCCTCCCACAGCCGGGTCCCTGTCCTGCCCAGGCCCCCCGAGGGAGGACGATGGTCGGGCAGTGGCGAGCGGGGTGGGGCTGGCGCCGAGCCTGCCCTTGGATGCCCCGGGGAAGGGCGCCGGGGGATGGGCTGCCCCTGGCCAGGTCTGAGGGACCGACCCAGCTCGGGGCTGTCGGGGGCAGAGAGAGAACCCCCCTCCGCCCTTTCCCTTCAGGTTCTTAGGGCTGGCCAAATCCTTCCCAAGACAGCTTGTCTGGAGAAAATCAGACCCAGCTGAAGAACATGTGTCCATGGGGGAAGCCCGGGAAACTGAGTCTCCCCACACAATAGCAGAGATTCTCATCTTGCATCCTCTCCTGAGCTAATGACAAAGGTGGATGTCCCGGGTGGGTGGGCCTGTGGAATGGGAGAGGGGAGGAAGTCTATTGTCATGCAGAGGGACATGGAAAGACTTGTCTGAAGCTTATCCCCTGCACTGGGGTCAGGTCGGGAAGGGACGGCACAGAGGTGAGCAGGAACCAACCGGCCTCTCTGTGGTGGGGCTGGCCCCGGGGCAGGCGTGGGGGTGATGGCTGGAAGTGGGATGGCGCGTGAGTTGGCACCAGCCAGCGGTGGAGGCAGAGACTCAGAGGTCAGGGATCTCTCTCTCTGTCTCTGTCTCTGTCTCTCTCCCTCAGGGAGCTGAGGAGAGTAAGGTGGCGCCCCCTGCCCACCTCGCCTACCTCTCCATGGGCCCTTCTTTCTCTGGCCGCTCCGGGAGCCCTGCGGGCTTGGGTTCAACCCCCCACACACCGCACAGGCCAAGGGCACATGCGCGACCGCCGGGGCCTAGGGCTGGCCTCGGGGGGGGGGGGGGTCCTCAGTGAAGGCCCCGCCCTCCCTCCAGGCTCTGACCCAGCTGCAGCTCTTCCATCGCCGCCCTTCTGGACTCGGCTTCAGCTGTCTCCCTCCCCTCCCCCACTCCCACTCAGCTTGCAGGCCGCTTCCCTGCCTTGAAAGCATGGCTCTGGCCCTGAGGGCCACAGACCTACTGGGCTTCAAGCTCAAGGCTCTGCCTGGGCCTGCTGCTTCGGCCAGGGGCTCATTTTTTCCTGGAAAGACAAAGCCATGGCCTCACCCCACGCCTGCACTTTGCCACGGCAGGCAGCCCAGATGTAGGAAAGGCTCTGTGGAGTCAGAAGTGCCGAGACAGGCAGATGGCACCAGAGGGTTTGGGGGCCAGGGCGCAACTGGGCTAGCCCCTCCTCCCGGGAGTCGGGGAGGCCCGGCCTTCCTAGTGCCCAGGCCACGGCTCCGGGGAGAAACCCGCCATGGAGGGCACGCGGGAGGCCCTCTGCCTGAGGTGGCAGGTGTCACGCCAGGGCCACTGCAAGCCTGGCTCGGCTTGCCTGCTTTCTCCAAAGGAGGCTGGCCGACCAGCCGAACCTGGCACCTGGGCCAGGCCCCTTCCAAGGGGACGAGTTCCAGAGGCTAGAGCCCTGGGGGCGGCTGCCAAGTCTCCTGGGGCGTGTGCTGGGCCCCCGTCAGAGGAGGAAGCAGCCTGGTAAACGGTGTGCCAGGCCTGAGATCTGGAGGCCTCCCACAGCCGGGTCCCTGTCCTGCCCAGGCCCCCCGAGGGAGGACGATGGTCGGGCAGTGGCGAGCGGGGTGGGGCTGGCGCCGAGCCTGCCCTTGGATGCCCCGGGGAAGGGCGCCGGGGGATGGGCTGCCCCTGGCCAGGTCTGAGGGACCGACCCAGCTCGGGGCTGTCGGGGGCAGAGAGAGAACCCCCCTCCGCCCTTTCCCTTCAGGTTCTTAGGGCTGGCCAAATCCTTCCCAAGACAGCTTGTCTGGAGAAAATCAGACCCAGCTGAAGAACATGTGTCCATGGGGGAAGCCCGGGAAACTGAGTCTCCCCACACAATAGCAGAGATTCTCATCTTGCATCCTCTCCTGAGCTAATGACAAAGGTGGATGTCCCGGGTGGGTGGGCCTGTGGAATGGGAGAGGGGAGGAAGTCTATTGTCATGCAGAGGGACATGGAAAGACTTGTCTGAAGCTTATCCCCTGCACTGGGGTCAGGTCGGGAAGGGACGGCACAGAGGTGAGCAGGAACCAACCGGCCTCTCTGTGGTGGGGCTGGCCCCGGGGCAGGCGTGGGGGTGATGGCTGGAAGTGGGATGGCGCGTGAGTTGGCACCAGCCAGCGGTGGAGGCAGAGACTCAGAGGTCAGGGATCTCTCTCTCTGTCTCTGTCTCTGTCTCTCTCCCTCAGGGAGCTGAGGAGAGTAAGGTGGCGCCCCCTGCCCACCTCGCCTACCTCTCCATGGGCCCTTCTTTCTCTGGCCGCTCCGGGAGCCCTGCGGGCTTGGGTTCAACCCCCCACACACCGCACAGGCCAAGGGCGCATGCGCGACCGCCGGGGCCTAGGGCTGGGCTCGGTGTTGGGGGGGTCCTCAGTGAAGGCCCCGCCCTCCCTCCAGGCTCTGACCCAGCTGCAGCTCTTCCATCGCCGCCCTTCTGGACTCGGCTTCAGCTGTCTCCCTCCCCTCCCCCACTCCCACTCAGCTTGCAGGCCGCTTCCCTGCCTTGAAAGCATGGCTCTGGCCCTGAGGGCCACAGACCTACTGGGCTTCAAGCTCAAGGCTCTGCCTGGGCCTGCTGCTTCGGCCAGGGGCTCATTTTTTCCTGGAAAGACAAAGCCATGGCCTCACCCCACGCCTGCACTTTGCCACGGCAGGCAGCCCAGATGTAGGAAAGGCTCTGTGGAGTCAGAAGTGCCGAGACAGGCAGATGGCACCAGAGGGTTTGGGGGCCAGGGCGCAACTGGGCTAGCCCCTCCTCCCGGGAGTCGGGGAGGCCCGGCCTTCCTAGTGCCCAGGCCACGGCTCCGGGGAGAAACCCGCCATGGAGGGCACGCGGGAGGCCCTCTGCCTGAGGTGGCAGGTGTCACGCCAGGGCCACTGCAAGCCTGGCTCGGCTTGCCTGCTTTCTCCAAAGGAGGCTGGCCGACCAGCCGAACCTGGCACCTGGGCCAGGCCCCTTCCAAGGGGACGAGTTCCAGAGGCTAGAGCCCTGGGGGCGGCTGCCAAGTCTCCTGGGGCGTGTGCTGGGCCCCCGTCAGAGGAGGAAGCAGCCTGGTAAACGGTGTGCCAGGCCTGAGATCTGGAGGCCTCCCACAGCCGGGTCCCTGTCCTGCCCAGGCCCCCCGAGGGAGGACGATGGTCGGGCAGTGGCGAGCGGGGTGGGGCTGGCGCCGAGCCTGCCCTTGGATGCCCCGGGGAAGGGCGCCGGGGGATGGGCTGCCCCTGGCCAGGTCTGAGGGACCGACCCAGCTCGGGGCTGTCGGGGGCAGAGAGAGAACCCCCCTCCGCCCTTTCCCTTCAGGTTCTTAGGGCTGGCCAAATCCTTCCCAAGACAGCTTGTCTGGAGAAAATCAGACCCAGCTGAAGAACATGTGTCCATGGGGGATGCCCGGGAAACTGAGTCTCCCCACACAATAGCAGAGATTCTCATCTTGCATCCTCTCCTGAGCTAATGACAAAGGTGGATGTCCCGGGTGGGTGGGCCTGTGGAATGGGAGAGGGGAGGAAGTCTATTGTCATGCAGAGGGACATGGAAAGACTTGTCTGAAGCTTATCCCCTGCACTGGGGTCAGGTCGGGAAGGGACGGCACAGAGGTGAGCAGGAACCAACCGGCCTCTCTGTGGTGGGGCTGGCCCCGGGGCAGGCGTGGGGGTGATGGCTGGAAGTGGGATGGCGCGTGAGTTGGCACCAGCCAGCGGTGGAGGCAGAGACTCAGAGGTCAGGGATCTCTCTCTCTGTCTCTGTCTCTGTCTCTCTCCCTCAGGGAGCTGAGGAGAGTAAGGTGGCGCCCCCTGCCCACCTCGCCTACCTCTCCATGGGCCCTTCTTTCTCTGGCCGCTCCGGGAGCCCTGCGGGCTTGGGTTCAACCCCCCACACACCGCACAGGCCAAGGGCGCATGCGCGACCGCCGGGGCCTAGGGCTGGCCTCGGGTGGGGGGGTCCTCAGTGAAGGCCCCGCCCTCCCTCCAGGCTCTGACCCAGCTGCAGCTCTTCCATCGCCGCCCTTCTGGACTCGGCTTCAGCTGTCTGCCTCCCCTCCCCCACTCCCACTCAGCTTGCAGGCCGCTTCCCTGCCTTGAAAGCATGGCTCTGGCCCTGAGGGCCACAGACCTACTGGGCTTCAAGCTCAAGGCTCTGCCTGGGCCTGCTGCTTCGGCCAGGGGCTCATTTTTTCCTGGAAAGACAAAGCCATGGCCTCACCCCACGCCTGCACTTTGCCACGGCAGGCAGCCCAGATGTAGGAAAGGCTCTGTGGAGTCAGAAGTGCCGAGACAGGCAGATGGCACCAGAGGGTTTGGGGGCCATGGCGCAACTGGGCTAGCCCCTCCTCCCGGGAGTCGGGGAGGCCCGGCCTTCCTAGTGCCCAGGCCACGGCTCCGGGGAGAAACCCGCCATGGAGGGCACGCGGGAGGCCCTCTGCCTGAGGTGGCAGGTGTCACGCCAGGGCCACTGCAAGCCTGGCTCGGCTTGCCTGCTTTCTCCAAAGGAGGCTGGCCGACCAGCCGAACCTGGCACCTGGGCCAGGCCCCTTCCAAGGGGACGAGTTCCAGAGGCTAGAGCCCTGGGGGCGGCTGCCAAGTCTCCTGGGGCGTGTGCTGGGCCCCCGTCAGAGGAGGAAGCAGCCTGGTAAACGGTGTGCCAGGCCTGAGATCTGGAGGCCTCCCACAGCCGGGTCCCTGTCCTGCCCAGGCCCCCCGAGGGAGGACGATGGTCGGGCAGTGGCGAGCGGGGTGGGGCTGGCGCCGAGCCTGCCCTTGGATGCCCCGGGGAAGGGCGCCGGGGGATGGGCTGCCCCTGGCCAGGTCTGAGGGACCGACCCAGCTCGGGGCTGTCGGGGGCAGAGAGAGAACCCCCCTCCACCCTTTCCCTTCAGGTTCTTAGGGCTGGCCAAATCCTTCCCAAGACAGCTTGTCTGGAGAAAATCAGACCCAGCTGAAGAACATGTGTCCATGGGGGAAGCCCGGGCAACTGAGTCTCCCCACACAATAGCAGAGATTCTCATCTTGCATCCTCTCCTGAGCTAATGACCAAGGTGGATGTCCCGGGTGGGTGGGCCTGTGGAATGGGAGAGGGGAGGAAGTCTATTGTCATGCAGAGGGACATGGAAAGACTTGTCTGAAGCTTATCCCCTGCACTGGGGTCAGGTCGGGAAGGGACGGCACAGAGGTGAGCAGGAACCAACCGGCCTCTCTGTGGTGGGGCTGGCCCCGGGGCAGGCGTGGGGGTGATGGCTGGAAGTGGGATGGCGCGTGAGTTGGCAGCAGCCAGCGGTGGAGGCAGAGACTCAGAGGTCAGGGATCTCTCTCTCTGTCTCTGTCTCTGTCTCTCTCCCTCAGGGAGCTGAGGAGAGTAAGGTGGCGCCCCCTGCCCACCTCGCCTACCTCTCCATGGGCCCTTCTTTCTCTGGCCGCTCCGGGAGCCCTGCGGGCTTGGGTTCAACCCCCCACACACCGCACAGGCCAAGGGCGCATGCGCGACCGCCGGGGCCTAGGGCTGGCCTCGGGTGGGGGGGTCCTCAGTGAAGGCCCCGCCCTCCCTCCAGGCTCTGACCCAGCTGCAGCTCTTCCATCGCCGCCCTTCTGGACTCGGCTTCAGCTGTCTGCCTCCCCTCCCCCACTCCCACTCAGCTTGCAGGCCGCTTCCCTGCCTTGAAAGCATGGCTCTGGCCCTGAGGGCCACAGACCTACTGGGCTTCAAGCTCAAGGCTCTGCCTGGGCCTGCTGCTTCGTCCAGGGGCTCATTTTTTCCTGGAAAGACAAAGCCATGGCCTCACCCCACGCCTGCACTTTGCCACGGCAGGCAGCCCAGATGTAGGAAAGGCTCTGTGGAGTCAGAAGTGCCGAGACAGGCAGATGGCACCAGAGGGTTTGGGGGCCAGGGCGCAACTGGGCTAGCCCCTCCTCCCGGGAGTCGGGGAGGCCCGGCCTTCCTAGTGCCCAGGCCACGGCTCCGGGGAGAAACCCGCCATGGAGGGCACGCGGGAGGCCCTCTGCCTGAGGTGGCAGGTGTCACGCCAGGGCCACTGCAAGCCTGGCTCGGCTTGCCTGCTTTCTCCAAAGGAGGCTGGCCGACCAGCCGAACCTGGCACCTGGGCCAGGCCCCTTCCAAGGGGACGAGTTCCAGAGGCTAGAGCCCTGGGGGCGGCTGCCAAGTCTCCTGGGGCGTGTGCTGGGCCCCCGTCAGAGGAGGAAGCAGCCTGGTAAACGGTGTGCCAGGCCTGAGATCTGGAGGCCTCCCACAGCCGGGTCCCTGTCCTGCCCAGGCCCCCCGAGGGAGGACGATGGTCGGGCAGTGGCGAGCGGGGTGGGGCTGGCGCCGAGCCTGCCCTTGGATGCCCCGGGGAAGGGCGCCGGGGGATGGGCTGCCCCTGGCCAGGTCTGAGGGACCGACCCAGCTCGGGGCTGTCGGGGGCAGAGAGAGAACCCCCCTCCGCCCTTTCCCTTCAGGTTCTTAGGGCTGGCCAAATCCTTCCCAAGACAGCTTGTCTGGAGAAAATCAGACCCAGCTGAAGAACATGTGTCCATGGGGGAAGCCCGGGAAACTGAGTCTCCCCACACAATAGCAGAGATTCTCATCTTGCATCCTCTCCTGAGCTAATGACAAAGGTGGATGTCCCGGGTGGGTGGGCCTGTGGAATGGGAGAGGGGAGGAAGTCTATTGTCATGCAGAGGGACATGGAAAGACTTGTCTGAAGCTTATCCCCTGCACTGGGGTCAGGTCGGGAAGGGACGGCACAGAGGTGAGCAGGAACCAACCGGCCTCTCTGTGGTGGGGCTGGCCCCGGGGCAGGCGTGGGGGTGATGGCTGGAAGTGGGATGGCGCGTGAGTTGGCACCAGCCAGCGGTGGAGGCAGAGACTCAGAGGTCAGGGATCTCTCTCTCTGTCTCTGTCTCTGTCTCTCTCCCTCAGGGAGCTGAGGAGAGTAAGGTGGCGCCCCCTGCCCACCTCGCCTACCTCTCCATGGGCCCTTCTTTCTCTGGCCGCTCCGGGAGCCCTGCGGGCTTGGGTTCAACCCCCCACACACCGCACAGGCCAAGGGCGCATGCGCGACCGCCGGGGCCTAGGGCTGGCCTCGGGTAGGGGGGTCCTCAGTGAAGGCCCCGCCCTCCCTCCAGGCTCTGACCCAGCTGCAGCTCTTCCATCGCCGCCCTTCTGGACTCGGCTTCAGCTGTCTGCCTCCCCTCCCCACTCCCACTCAGCTTGCAGGCCGCTTCCCTGCCTTGAAAGCATGGCTCTGGCCCTGAGGGCCACAGACCTACTGGGCTTCAAGCTCAAGGCTCTGCCTGGGCCTGCTGCTTCGGCCAGGGGCTCATTTTTTCCTGGAAAGACAAAGCCATGGCCTCACCCCACGCCTGCACTTTGCCACGGCAGGCAGCCCAGATGTAGGAAAGGCTCTGTGGAGTCAGAAGTGCCGAGACAGGCAGATGGCACCAGAGGGTTTGGGGGCCAGGGCGCAACTGGGCGAGCCCCTCCTCCCGGGAGTCGGGGAGGCCCGGCCTTCCTAGTGCCCAGGCCACGGCTCCGGGGAGAAACCCGCCATGGAGGGCACGCGGGAGGCCCTCTGCCTGAGGTGGCAGGTGTCACGCCAGGGCCACTGCAAGCCTGGCTCGGCTTGCCTGCTTTCTCCAAAGGAGGCTGGCCGACCAGCCGAACCTGGCACCTGGGCCAGGCCCCTTCCAAGGGGACGAGTTCCAGAGGCTAGAGCCCTGGGGGCGGCTGCCAAGTCTCCTGGGGCGTGTGCTGGGCCCCCGTCAGATGAGGAAGCAGCCTGGTAAACGGTGTGCCAGGCCTGAGATCTGGAGGCCTCCCACAGCCGGGTCCCTGTCCTGCCCAGGCCCCCCGAGGGAGGACGATGGTCGGGCAGTGGCGAGCGGGGTGGGGCTGGCGCCGAGCCTGCCCTTGGATGCCCCGGGGAAGGGCGCCGGGGGATGGGCTGCCCCTGGCCAGGTCTGAGGGACCGACCCAGCTCGGGGCTGTCGGGGGCAGAGAGAGAACCCCCCTCCGCCCTTTCCCTTCAGGTTCTTAGGGCTGGCCAAATCCTTCCCAAGACAGCTTGTCTGGAGAAAATCAGACCCAGCTGAAAAACATGTGTCCATGGGGGAAACCCGGGCAACTGAGTCTCCCCACACAATAGCAGAGATTCTCATCTTGCATCCTCTCCTGAGCTAATGACCAAGGTGGATGTCCCGGGTGGGTGGGCCTGTGGAATGGGAGAGGGGAGGAAGTCTATTGTCATGCAGAGGGACATGGAAAGACTTGTCTGAAGCTTATCCCCTGCACTGGGGTCAGGTCGGGAAGGGACGGCACAGAGGTGAGCAGGAACCAACCGGCCTCTCTGTGGTGGGGCTGGCCCCGGGGCAGGCGTGGGGGTGATGGCTGGAAGTGGGATGGCGCGTGAGTTGACAGCAGCCAGCGGTGGAGGCAGAGACTCAGAGGTCAGGGATCTCTCTCTCTGTCTCTGTCTCTGTCTCTCTCCCTCAGGGAGCTGAGGAGAGTAAGGTGGCGCCCCCTGCCCACCTCGCCTACCTCTCCATGGGCCCTTCTTTCTCTGGCCGCTCCGGGAGCCCTGCGGGCTTGGGTTCAACCCCCCACACACCGCACAGGCCAAGGGCGCATGCGCGACCGCCGGGGCCTAGGGCTGGCCTCGGGTGGGGGGGTCCTCAGTGAAGGCCCCGCCCTCCCTCCAGGCTCTGACCCAGCTGCAGCTCTTCCATCGCCGCCCTTCTGGACTCGGCTTCAGCTGTCTCCCTCCCCTCCCCCACTCCCACTCAGCTTGCAGGCCGCTTCCCTGCCTTGAAAGCATGGCTCTGGCCCTGAGGGCCACAGACCTACTGGGCTTCAAGCTCAAGGCTCTGCCTGGGCCTGCTGCTTCGGCCAGGGGCTCATTTTTTCCTGGAAAGACAAAGCCATGGCCTCACCCCACGCCTGCACTTTGCCACGGCAGGCAGCCCAGATGTAGGAAAGGCTCTGTGGAGTCAGAAGTGCCGAGACAGGCAGATGGCACCAGAGGGTTTGGGGGCCAGGGCGCAACTGGGCTAGCCCCTCCTCCCGGGAGTCGGGGAGGCCCGGCCTTCCTAGTGCCCAGGCCACGGCTCCGGGGAGAAACCCGCCATGGAGGGCACGCGGGAGGCCCTCTGCCTGAGGTGGCAGGTGTCACGCCAGGGCCACTGCAAGCCTGGCTCGGCTTGCCTGCTTTCTCCAAAGGAGGCTGGCCGACCAGCCGAACCTGGCACCTGGGCCAGGCCCCTTCCAAGGGGACGAGTTCCAGAGGCTAGAGCCCTGGGGGCGGCTGCCAAGTCTCCTGGGGCGTGTGCTGGGCCCCCGTCAGAGGAGGAAGCAGCCTGGTAAACGGTGTGCCAGGCCTGAGATCTGGAGGCCTCCCACAGCCGGGTCCCTGTCCTGCCCAGGCCCCCCGAGGGAGGACGATGGTCGGGCAGTGGCGAGCGGGGTGGGGCTGGCGCCGAGCCTGCCCTTGGATGCCCCGGGGAAGGGCGCCGGGGGATGGGCTGCCCCTGGCCAGGTCTGAGGGACCGACCCAGCTCGGGGCTGTCGGGGGCAGAGAGAGAACCCCCCTCCGCCCTTTCCCTTCAGGTTCTTAGGGCTGGCCAAATCCTTCCCAAGACAGCTTGTCTGGAGAAAATCAGACCCAGCTGAAGAACATGTGTCCATGGGGGAAGCCCGGGAAACTGAGTCTCCCCACACAATAGCAGAGATTCTCATCTTGCATCCTCTCCTGAGCTAATGACAAAGGTGGATGTCCCGGGTGGGTGGGCCTGTGGAATGGGAGAGGGGAGGAAGTCTATTGTCATGCAGAGGGACATGGAAAGACTTGTCTGAAGCTTATCCCCTGCACTGGGGTCAGGTCGGGAAGGGACGGCACAGAGGTGAGCAGGAACCAACCGGCCTCTCTGTGGTGGGGCTGGCCCCGGGGCAGGCGTGGGGGTGATGGCTGGAAGTGGGATGGCGCGTGAGTTGGCAGCAGCCAGCGGTGGAGGCAGAGACTCAGAGGTCAGGGATCTCTCTCTCTGTCTCTGTCTCTGTCTCTCTCCCTCAGGGAGCTGAGGAGAGTAAGGTGGCGCCCCCTGCCCACCTCGCCTACCTCTCCATGGGCCCTTCTTTCTCTGGCCGCTCCGGGAGCCCTGCGGGCTTGGGTTCAACCCCCCACACACCGCACAGGCCAAGGGCACATGCGGGACCGCCGGGGCCTAGGGCTGGCCTCGGGGGTGGGGGGGTCCTCAGTGAAGGCCCCGCCCTCCCTCCAGGCTCTGACCCAGCTGCAGCTCTTCCATCGCCGCCCTTCTGGACTCGGCTTCAGCTGTCTCCCTCCCCTCCCCCACTCCCACTCAGCTTGCAGGCCGCTTCCCTGCCTTGAAAGCATGGCTCTGGCCCTGAGGGCCACAGACCTACTGGGCTTCAAGCTCAAGGCTCTGCCTGGGCCTGCTGCTTCGGCCAGGGGCTCATTTTTTCCTGGAAAGACAAAGCCATGGCCTCACCCCACGCCTGCACTTTGCCACGGCAGGCAGCCCAGATGTAGGAAAGGCTCTGTGGAGTCAGAAGTGCCGAGACAGGCAGATGGCACCAGAGGGTTTGGGGGCCAGGGCGCAACTGGGCTAGCCCCTCCTCCCGGGAGTCGGGGAGGCCCGGCCTTCCTAGTGCCCAGGCCACGGCTCCGGGGAGAAACCCGCCATGGAGGGCACGCGGGAGGCCCTCTGCCTGAGGTGGCAGGTGTCACGCCAGGGCCACTGCAAGCCTGGCTCGGCTTGCCTGCTTTCTCCAAAGGAGGCTGGCCGACCAGCCGAACCTGGCACCTGGGCCAGGCCCCTTCCAAGGGGACGAGTTCCAGAGGCTAGAGCCCTGGGGGCGGCTGCCAAGTCTCCTGGGGCGTGTGCTGGGCCCCCGTCAGAGGAGGAAGCAGCCTGGTAAACGGTGTGCCAGGCCTGAGATCTGGAGGCCTCCCACAGCCGGGTCCCTGTCCTGCCCAGGCCCCCCGAGGGAGGACGATGGTCGGGCAGTGGCGAGCGGGGTGGGGCTGGCGCCGAGCCTGCCCTTGGATGCCCCGGGGAAGGGCGCCGGGGGATGGGCTGCCCCTGGCCAGGTCTGAGGGACCGACCCAGCTCGGGGCTGTCGGGGGCAGAGAGAGAACCCCCCTCCGCCCTTTCCCTTCAGGTTCTTAGGGCTGGCCAAATCCTTCCCAAGACAGCTTGTCTGGAGAAAATCAGACCCAGCTGAAGAACATGTGTCCATGGGGGAAACCCGGGAAACTGAGTCTCCCCACACAATAGCAGAGATTCTCATCTTGCATCCTCTCCTGAGCTAATGACAAAGGTGGATGTCCCGGGTGGGTGGGCCTGTGGAATGGGAGAGGGGAGGAAGTCTATTGTCATGCAGAGGGACATGGAAAGACTTGTCTGAAGCTTATCCCCTGCACTGGGGTCAGGTCGGGAAGGGACGGCACAGAGGTGAGCAGGAACCAACCGGCCTCTCTGTGGTGGGGCTGGCCCCGGGGCAGGCGTGGGGGTGATGGCTGGAAGTGGGATGGCGCGTGAGTTGGCACCAGCCAGCGGTGGAGGCAGAGACTCAGAGGTCAGGGATCTCTCTCTCTGTCTCTGTCTCTGTCTCTCTCCCTCAGGGAGCTGAGGAGAGTAAGGTGGCGCCCCCTGCCCACCTCGCCTACCTCTCCATGGGCCCTTCTTTCTCTGGCCGCTCCGGGAGCCGTGCGGGCTTGGGTTCAACCCCCCACACACCGCACAGGCCAAGGGCACATGCGGGACCGCCGGGGCCTAGGGCTGGCCTCGGGGGTGGGGGGGTCCTCAGTGAAGGCCCCGCCCTCCCTCCAGGCTCTGACCCAGCTGCAGCTCTTCCATCGCCGCCCTTCTGGACTCGGCTTCAGCTGTCTCCCTCCCCTCCCCCACTCCCACTCAGCTTGCAGGCCGCTTCCCTGCCTTGAAAGCATGGCTCTGGCCCTGAGGGCCACAGACCTACTGGGCTTCAAGCTCAAGGCTCTGCCTGGGCCTGCTGCTTCGGCCAGGGGCTCATTTTTTCCTGGAAAGACAAAGCCATGGCCTCACCCCACGCCTGCACTTTGCCACGGCAGGCAGCCCAGATGTAGGAAAGGCTCTGTGGAGTCAGAAGTGCCGAGACAGGCAGATGGCACCAGAGGGTTTGGGGGCCAGGGCGCAACTGGGCTAGCCCCTCCTCCCGGGAGTCGGGGAGGCCCGGCCTTCCTAGTGCCCAGGCCACGGCTCCGGGGAGAAACCCGCCATGGAGGGCACGCGGGAGGCCCTCTGCCTGAGGTGGCAGGTGTCACGCCAGGGCCACTGCAAGCCTGGCTCGGCTTGCCTGCTTTCTCCAAAGGAGGCTGGCCGACCAGCCGAACCTGGCACCTGGGCCAGGCCCCTTCCAAGGGGACGAGTTCCAGAGGCTAGAGCCCTGGGGGCGGCTGCCAAGTCTCCTGGGGCGTGTGCTGGGCCCCCGTCAGAGGAGGAAGCAGCCTGGTAAACGGTGTGCCAGGCCTGAGATCTGGAGGCCTCCCACAGCCGGGTCCCTGTCCTGCCCAGGCCCCCCGAGGGAGGATGATGGTCGGGCAGTGGCGAGCGGGGTGGGGCTGGCGCCGAGCCTGCCCTTGGATGCCCCGGGGAAGGGCGCCGGGGGATGGGCTGCCCCTGGCCAGGTCTGAGGGACCGACCCAGCTCGGGGCTGTCGGGGGCAGAGAGAGAACCCCCCTCCGCCCTTTCCCTTCAGGTTCTTAGGGCTGGCCAAATCCTTCCCAAGACAGCTTGTCTGGAGAAAATCAGACCCAGCTGAAGAACATGTGTCCATGGGGGAAGCCCGGGAAACTGAGTCTCCCCACACAATAGCAGAGATTCTCATCTTGCATCCTCTCCTGAGCTAATGACCAAGGTGGATGTCCCGGGTGGGTGGGCCTGTGGAATGGGAGAGGGGAGGAAGTCTATTGTCATGCAGAGGGACATGGAAAGACTTGTCTGAAGCTTATCCCCTGCACTGGGGTCAGGTCGGGAAGGGACGGCACAGAGGTGAGCAGGAACCAACCGGCCTCTCTGTGGTGGGGCTGGCCCAGGGGCAGGCGTGGGGGTGATGGCTGGAAGTGGGATGGCGCGTGAGTTGGCACCAGCCAGCGGTGGAGGCAGAGACTCAGAGGTCAGGGATCTCTCTCTCTGTCTCTGTCTCTGTCTCTCTCCCTCAGGGAGCTGAGGAGAGTAAGGTGGCGCCCCCTGCCCACCTCGCCTACCTCTCCATGGGCCCTTCTTTCTCTGGCCGCTCCGGGAGCCCTGCGGGCTTGGGTTCAACCCCCCACACACCGCACAGGCCAAGGGCGCATGCGCGACCGCCGGGGCCTAGGGCTGGCCTCGGGTGGGGGGGTCCTCAGTGAAGGCCCCGCCCTCCCTCCAGGCTCTGACCCAGCTGCAGCTCTTCCATCGCCGCCCTTCTGGACTCGGCTTCAGCTGTCTCCCTCCCCTCCCCCACTCCCACTCAGCTTGCAGGCCGCTTCCCTGCCTTGAAAGCATGGCTCTGGCCCTGAGGGCCACAGACCTACTGGGCTTCAAGCTCAAGGCTCTGCCTGGGCCTGCTGCTTCGGCCAGGGGCTCATTTTTTCCTGGAAAGACAAAGCCATGGCCTCACCCCACGCCTGCACTTTGCCACGGCAGGCAGCCCAGATGTAGGAAAGGCTCTGTGGAGTCAGAAGTGCCGAGACAGGCAGATGGCACCAGAGGGTTTGGGGGCCAGGGCGCAACTGGGCTAGCCCCTCCTCCCGGGAGTCGGGGAGGCCCGGCCTTCCTAGTGCCCAGGCCACGGCTCCGGGGAGAAACCCGCCATGGAGGGCACGCGGGAGGCCCTCTGCCTGAGGTGGCAGGTGTCACGCCAGGGCCACTGCAAGCCTGGCTCGGCTTGCCTGCTTTCTCCAAAGGAGGCTGGCCGACCAGCCGAACCTGGCACCTGGGCCAGGCCCCTTCCAAGGGGACGAGTTCCAGAGGCTAGAGCCCTGGGGGCGGCTGCCAAGTCTCCTGGGGCGTGTGCTGGGCCCCCGTCAGAGGAGGAAGCAGCCTGGTAAACGGTGTGCCAGGCCTGAGATCTGGAGGCCTCCCACAGCCGGGTCCCTGTCCTGCCCAGGCCCCCCGAGGGAGGACGATGGTCGGGCAGTGGCGAGCGGGGTGGGGCTGGCGCCGAGCCTGCCCTTGGATGCCCCGGGGAAGGGCGCCGGGGGATGGGCTGCCCCTGGCCAGGTCTGAGGGACCGACCCAGCTCGGGGCTGTCGGGGGCAGAGAGAGAACCCCCCTCCGCCCTTTCCCTTCAGGTTCTTAGGGCTGGCCAAATCCTTCCCAAGACAGCTTGTCTGGAGAAAATCAGACCCAGCTGAAGAACATGTGTCCATGGGGGAAGCCCGGGAAACTGAGTCTCCCCACACAATAGCAGAGATTCTCATCTTGCATCCTCTCCTGAGCTAATGACAAAGGTGGATGTCCCGGGTGGGTGGGCCTGTGGAATGGGAGAGGGGAGGAAGTCTATTGTCATGCAGAGGGACATGGAAAGACTTGTCTGAAGCTTATCCCCTGCACTGGGGTCAGGTCGGGAAGGGACGGCACAGAGGTGAGCAGGAACCAACCGGCCTCTCTGTGGTGGGGCTGGCCCCGGGGCAGGCGTGGGGGTGATGGCTGGAAGTGGGATGGCGCGTGAGTTGGCACCAGCCAGCGGTGGAGGCAGAGACTCAGAGGTCAGGGATCTCTCTCTCTGTCTCTGTCTCTGTCTCTCTCCCTCAGGGAGCTGAGGAGAGTAAGGTGGCGCCCCCTGCCCACCTCGCCTACCTCTCCATGGGCCCTTCTTTCTCTGGCCGCTCCGGGAGCCCTGCGGGCTTGGGTTCAACCCCCCACACACCGCACAGGCCAAGGGCGCATGCGCGACCGCCGGGGCCTAGGGCTGGCCTCGGGTAGGGGGGTCCTCAGTGAAGGCCCCGCCCTCCCTCCAGGCTCTGACCCAGCTGCAGCTCTTCCATCGCCGCCCTTCTGGACTCGGCTTCAGCTGTCTGCCTCCCCTCCCCACTCCCACTCAGCTTGCAGGCCGCTTCCCTGCCTTGAAAGCATGGCTCTGGCCCTGAGGGCCACAGACCTACTGGGCTTCAAGCTCAAGGCTCTGCCTGGGCCTGCTGCTTCGGCCAGGGGCTCATTTTTTCCTGGAAAGACAAAGCCATGACCTCACCCCACGCCTGCACTTTGCCACGGCAGGCAGCCCAGATGTAGGAAAGGCTCTGTGGAGTCAGAAGTGCCGAGACAGGCAGATGGCACCAGAGGGTTTGGGGGCCAGGGCGCAACTGGGCTAGCCCCTCCTCCCGGGAGTCGGGGAGGCCCGGCCTTCCTAGTGCCCAGGCCACGGCTCCGGGGAGAAACCCGCCATGGAGGGCACGCGGGAGGCCCTCTGCCTGAGGTGGCAGGTGTCACGCCAGGGCCACTGCAAGCCTGGCTCGGCTTGCCTGCTTTCTCCAAAGGAGGCTGGCCGACCAGCCGAACCTGGCACCTGGGCCAGGCCCCTTCCAAGGGGACGAGTTCCAGAGGCTAGAGCCCTGGGGGCGGCTGCCAAGTCTCCTGGGGCGTGTGCTGGGCCCCCGTCAGAGGAGGAAGCAGCCTGGTAAACGGTGTGCCAGGCCTGAGATCTGGAGGCCTCCCACAGCCGGGTCCCTGTCCTGCCCAGGCCCCCCGAGGGAGGACGATGGTCGGGCAGTGGCGAGCGGGGTGGGGCTGGCGCCGAGCCTGCCCTTGGATGCCCCGGGGAAGGGCGCCGGGGGATGGGCTGCCCCTGGCCAGGTCTGAGGGACCGACCCAGCTCGGGGCTGTCGGGGGCAGAGAGAGAACCCCCCTCCGCCCTTTCCCTTCAGGTTCTTAGGGCTGGCCAAATCCTTCCCAAGACAGCTTGTCTGGAGAAAATCAGACCCAGCTGAAAAACATGTGTCCATGGGGGAAACCCGGGCAACTGAGTCTCCCCACACAATAGCAGAGATTCTCATCTTGCATCCTCTCCTGAGCTAATGACCAAGGTGGATGTCCCGGGTGGGTGGGCCTGTGGAATGGGAGAGGGGAGGAAGTCTATTGTCATGCAGAGGGACATGGAAAGACTTGTCTGAAGCTTATCCCCTGCACTGGGGTCAGGTCGGGAAGGGACGGCACAGAGGTGAGCAGGAACCAACCGGCCTCTCTGTGGTGGGGCTGGCCCCGGGGCAGGCGTGGGGGTGATGGCTGGAAGTGGGATGGCGCGTGAGTTGACAGCAGCCAGCGGTGGAGGCAGAGACTCAGAGGTCAGGGATCTCTCTCTCTGTCTCTGTCTCTGTCTCTCTCCCTCAGGGAGCTGAGGAGAGTAAGGTGGCGCCCCCTGCCCACCTCGCCTACCTCTCCATGGGCCCTTCTTTCTCTGGCCGCTCCGGGAGCCCTGCGGGCTTGGGTTCAACCCCCCACACACCGCACAGGCCAAGGGCGCATGCGCGACCGCCGGGGCCTAGGGCTGGCCTCGGGTGGGGGGGTCCTCAGTGAAGGCCCCGCCCTCCCTCCAGGCTCTGACCCAGCTGCAGCTCTTCCATCGCCGCCCTTCTGGACTCGGCTTCAGCTGTCTCCCTCCCCTCCCCCACTCCCACTCAGCTTGCAGGCCGCTTCCCTGCCTTGAAAGCATGGCTCTGGCCCTGAGGGCCACAGACCTACTGGGCTTCAAGCTCAAGGCTCTGCCTGGGCCTGCTGCTTCGGCCAGGGGCTCATTTTTTCCTGGAAAGACAAAGCCATGGCCTCACCCCACGCCTGCACTTTGCCACGGCAGGCAGCCCAGATGTAGGAAAGGCTCTGTGGAGTCAGAAGTGCCGAGACAGGCAGATGGCACCAGAGGGTTTGGGGGCCAGGGCGCAACTGGGCTAGCCCCTCCTCCCGGGAGTCGGGGAGGCCCGGCCTTCCTAGTGCCCAGGCCACGGCTCCGGGGAGAAACCCGCCATGGAGGGCACGCGGGAGGCCCTCTGCCTGAGGTGGCAGGTGTCACGCCAGGGCCACTGCAAGCCTGGCTCGGCTTGCCTGCTTTCTCCAAAGGAGGCTGGCCGACCAGCCGAACCTGGCACCTGGGCCAGGCCCCTTCCAAGGGGACGAGTTCCAGAGGCTAGAGCCCTGGGGGCGGCTGCCAAGTCTCCTGGGGCGTGTGCTGGGCCCCCGTCAGAGGAGGAAGCAGCCTGGTAAACGGTGTGCCAGGCCTGAGATCTGGAGGCCTCCCACAGCCGGGTCCCTGTCCTGCCCAGGCCCCCCGAGGGAGGACGATGGTCGGGCAGTGGCGAGCGGGGTGGGGCTGGCGCCGAGCCTGCCCTTGGATGCCCCGGGGAAGGGCGCCGGGGGATGGGCTGCCCCTGGCCAGGTCTGAGGGACCGACCCAGCTCGGGGCTGTCGGGGGCAGAGAGAGAACCCCCCTCCGCCCTTTCCCTTCAGGTTCTTAGGGCTGGCCAAATCCTTCCCAAGACAGCTTGTCTGGAGAAAATCAGACCCAGCTGAAGAACATGTGTCCATGGGGGAAGCCCGGGAAACTGAGTCTCCCCACACAATAGCAGAGATTCTCATCTTGCATCCTCTCCTGAGCTAATGACAAAGGTGGATGTCCCGGGTGGGTGGGCCTGTGGAATGGGAGAGGGGAGGAAGTCTATTGTCATGCAGAGGGACATGGAAAGACTTGTCTGAAGCTTATCCCCTGCACTGGGGTCAGGTCGGGAAGGGACGGCACAGAGGTGAGCAGGAACCAACCGGCCTCTCTGTGGTGGGGCTGGCCCCGGGGCAGGCGTGGGGGTGATGGCTGGAAGTGGGATGGCGCGTGAGTTGGCAGCAGCCAGCGGTGGAGGCAGAGACTCAGAGGTCAGGGATCTCTCTCTCTGTCTCTGTCTCTGTCTCTCTCCCTCAGGGAGCTGAGGAGAGTAAGGTGGCGCCCCCTGCCCACCTCGCCTACCTCTCCATGGGCCCTTCTTTCTCTGGCCGCTCCGGGAGCCCTGCGGGCTTGGGTTCAACCCCCCACACACCGCACAGGCCAAGGGCACATGCGGGACCGCCGGGGCCTAGGGCTGGCCTCGGGGGTGGGGGGGTCCTCAGTGAAGGCCCCGCCCTCCCTCCAGGCTCTGACCCAGCTGCAGCTCTTCCATCGCCGCCCTTCTGGACTCGGCTTCAGCTGTCTCCCTCCCCTCCCCCACTCCCACTCAGCTTGCAGGCCGCTTCCCTGCCTTGAAAGCATGGCTCTGGCCCTGAGGGCCACAGACCTACTGGGCTTCAAGCTCAAGGCTCTGCCTGGGCCTGCTGCTTCGGCCAGGGGCTCATTTTTTCCTGGAAAGACAAAGCCATGGCCTCACCCCACGCCTGCACTTTGCCACGGCAGGCAGCCCAGATGTAGGAAAGGCTCTGTGGAGTCAGAAGTGCCGAGACAGGCAGATGGCACCAGAGGGTTTGGGGGCCAGGGCGCAACTGGGCTAGCCCCTCCTCCCGGGAGTCGGGGAGGCCCGGCCTTCCTAGTGCCCAGGCCACGGCTCCGGGGAGAAACCCGCCATGGAGGGCACGCGGGAGGCCCTCTGCCTGAGGTGGCAGGTGTCACGCCAGGGCCACTGCAAGCCTGGCTCGGCTTGCCTGCTTTCTCCAAAGGAGGCTGGCCGACCAGCCGAACCTGGCACCTGGGCCAGGCCCCTTCCAAGGGGACGAGTTCCAGAGGCTAGAGCCCTGGGGGCGGCTGCCAAGTCTCCTGGGGCGTGTGCTGGGCCCCCGTCAGAGGAGGAAGCAGCCTGGTAAACGGTGTGCCAGGCCTGAGATCTGGAGGCCTCCCACAGCCGGGTCCCTGTCCTGCCCAGGCCCCCCGAGGGAGGACGATGGTCGGGCAGTGGCGAGCGGGGTGGGGCTGGCGCCGAGCCTGCCCTTGGATGCCCCGGGGAAGGGCGCCGGGGGATGGGCTGCCCCTGGCCAGGTCTGAGGGACCGACCCAGCTCGGGGCTGTCGGGGGCAGAGAGAGAACCCCCCTCCGCCCTTTCCCTTCAGGTTCTTAGGGCTGGCCAAATCCTTCCCAAGACAGCTTGTCTGGAGAAAATCAGACCCAGCTGAAGAACATGTGTCCATGGGGGAAACCCGGGAAACTGAGTCTCCCCACACAATAGCAGAGATTCTCATCTTGCATCCTCTCCTGAGCTAATGACAAAGGTGGATGTCCCGGGTGGGTGGGCCTGTGGAATGGGAGAGGGGAGGAAGTCTATTGTCATGCAGAGGGACATGGAAAGACTTGTCTGAAGCTTATCCCCTGCACTGGGGTCAGGTCGGGAAGGGACGGCACAGAGGTGAGCAGGAACCAACCGGCCTCTCTGTGGTGGGGCTGGCCCCGGGGCAGGCGTGGGGGTGATGGCTGGAAGTGGGATGGCGCGTGAGTTGGCACCAGCCAGCGGTGGAGGCAGAGACTCAGAGGTCAGGGATCTCTCTCTCTGTCTCTGTCTCTGTCTCTCTCCCTCAGGGAGCTGAGGAGAGTAAGGTGGCGCCCCCTGCCCACCTCGCCTACCTCTCCATGGGCCCTTCTTTCTCTGGCCGCTCCGGGAGCCGTGCGGGCTTGGGTTCAACCCCCCACACACCGCACAGGCCAAGGGCACATGCGGGACCGCCGGGGCCTAGGGCTGGCCTCGGGGGTGGGGGGGTCCTCAGTGAAGGCCCCGCCCTCCCTCCAGGCTCTGACCCAGCTGCAGCTCTTCCATCGCCGCCCTTCTGGACTCGGCTTCAGCTGTCTCCCTCCCCTCCCCCACTCCCACTCAGCTTGCAGGCCGCTTCCCTGCCTTGAAAGCATGGCTCTGGCCCTGAGGGCCACAGACCTACTGGGCTTCAAGCTCAAGGCTCTGCCTGGGCCTGCTGCTTCGGCCAGGGGCTCATTTTTTCCTGGAAAGACAAAGCCATGGCCTCACCCCACGCCTGCACTTTGCCACGGCAGGCAGCCCAGATGTAGGAAAGGCTCTGTGGAGTCAGAAGTGCCGAGACAGGCAGATGGCACCAGAGGGTTTGGGGGCCAGGGCGCAACTGGGCTAGCCCCTCCTCCCGGGAGTCGGGGAGGCCCGGCCTTCCTAGTGCCCAGGCCACGGCTCCGGGGAGAAACCCGCCATGGAGGGCACGCGGGAGGCCCTCTGCCTGAGGTGGCAGGTGTCACGCCAGGGCCACTGCAAGCCTGGCTCGGCTTGCCTGCTTTCTCCAAAGGAGGCTGGCCGACCAGCCGAACCTGGCACCTGGGCCAGGCCCCTTCCAAGGGGACGAGTTCCAGAGGCTAGAGCCCTGGGGGCGGCTGCCAAGTCTCCTGGGGCGTGTGCTGGGCCCCCGTCAGAGGAGGAAGCAGCCTGGTAAACGGTGTGCCAGGCCTGAGATCTGGAGGCCTCCCACAGCCGGGTCCCTGTCCTGCCCAGGCCCCCCGAGGGAGGATGATGGTCGGGCAGTGGCGAGCGGGGTGGGGCTGGCGCCGAGCCTGCCCTTGGATGCCCCGGGGAAGGGCGCCGGGGGATGGGCTGCCCCTGGCCAGGTCTGAGGGACCGACCCAGCTCGGGGCTGTCGGGGGCAGAGAGAGAACCCCCCTCCGCCCTTTCCCTTCAGGTTCTTAGGGCTGGCCAAATCCTTCCCAAGACAGCTTGTCTGGAGAAAATCAGACCCAGCTGAAGAACATGTGTCCATGGGGGAAGCCCGGGAAACTGAGTCTCCCCACACAATAGCAGAGATTCTCATCTTGCATCCTCTCCTGAGCTAATGACCAAGGTGGATGTCCCGGGTGGGTGGGCCTGTGGAATGGGAGAGGGGAGGAAGTCTATTGTCATGCAGAGGGACATGGAAAGACTTGTCTGAAGCTTATCCCCTGCACTGGGGTCAGGTCGGGAAGGGACAGCACAGAGGTGAGCAGGAACCAACCGGCCTCTCTGTGGTGGGGCTGGCCCAGGGGCAGGCGTGGGGGTGATGGCTGGAAGTGGGATGGCGCGTGAGTTGGCACCAGCCAGCGGTGGAGGCAGAGACTCAGAGGTCAGGGATCTCTCTCTCTGTCTCTGTCTCTGTCTCTCTCCCTCAGGGAGCTGAGGAGAGTAAGGTGGCGCCCCCTGCCCACCTCGCCTACCTCTCCATGGGCCCTTCTTTCTCTGGCCGCTCCGGGAGCCCTGCGGGCTTGGGTTCAACCCCCCACACACCGCACAGGCCAAGGGCGCATGCGCGACCGCCGGGGCCTAGGGCTGGCCTCGGGTGGGGGGGTCCTCAGTGAAGGCCCCGCCCTCCCTCCAGGCTCTGACCCAGCTGCAGCTCTTCCATCGCCGCCCTTCTGGACTCGGCTTCAGCTGTCTGCCTCCCCTCCCCCACTCCCACTCAGCTTGCAGGCCGCTTCCCTGCCTTGAAAGCATGGCTCTGGCCCTGAGGGCCACAGACCTACTGGGCTTCAAGCTCAAGGCTCTGCCTGGGCCTGCTGCTTCGGCCAGGGGCTCATTTTTTCCTGGAAAGACAAAGCCATGGCCTCACCCCACGCCTGCACTTTGCCACGGCAGGCAGCCCAGATGTAGGAAAGGCTCTGTGGAGTCAGAAGTGCCGAGACAGGCAGATGGCACCAGAGGGTTTGGGGGCCAGGGCGCAACTGGGCTAGCCCCTCCTCCCGGGAGTCGGGGAGGCCCGGCCTTCCTAGTGCCCAGGCCACGGCTCCGGGGAGAAACCCGCCATGGAGGGCACGCGGGAGGCCCTCTGCCTGAGGTGGCAGGTGTCACGCCAGGGCCACTGCAAGCCTGGCTCGGCTTGCCTGCTTTCTCCAAAGGAGGCTGGCCGACCAGCCGAACCTGGCACCTGGGCCAGGCCCCTTCCAAGGGGACGAGTTCCAGAGGCTAGAGCCCTGGGGGCGGCTGCCAAGTCTCCTGGGGCGTGTGCTGGGCCCCCGTCAGAGGAGGAAGCAGCCTGGTAAACGGTGTGCCAGGCCTGAGATCTGGAGGCCTCCCACAGCCGGGTCCCTGTCCTGCCCAGGCCCCCCGAGGGAGGACGATGGTCGGGCAGTGGCGAGCGGGGTGGGGCTGGCGCCGAGCCTGCCCTTGGATGCCCCGGGGAAGGGCGCCGGGGGATGGGCTGCCCCTGGCCAGGTCTGAGGGACCGACCCAGCTCGGGGCTGTCGGGGGCAGAGAGAGAACCCCCCTCCGCCCTTTCCCTTCAGGTTCTTAGGGCTGGCCAAATCCTTCCCAAGACAGCTTGTCTGGAGAAAATCAGACCCAGCTGAAGAACATGTGTCCATGGGGGAAGCCCGGGAAACTGAGTCTCCCCACACAATAGCAGAGATTCTCATCTTGCATCCTCTCCTGAGCTAATGACAAAGGTGGATGTCCCGGGTGGGTGGGCCTGTGGAATGGGAGAGGGGAGGAAGTCTATTGTCATGCAGAGGGACATGGAAAGACTTGTCTGAAGCTTATCCCCTGCACTGGGGTCAGGTCGGGAAGGGACGGCACAGAGGTGAGCAGGAACCAACCGGCCTCTCTGTGGTGGGGCTGGCCCCGGGGCAGGCGTGGGGGTGATGGCTGGAAGTGGGATGGCGCGTGAGTTGGCACCAGCCAGCGGTGGAGGCAGAGACTCAGAGGTCAGGGATCTCTCTCTCTGTCTCTGTCTCTGTCTCTCTCCCTCAGGGAGCTGAGGAGAGTAAGGTGGCGCCCCCTGCCCACCTCGCCTACCTCTCCATGGGCCCTTCTTTCTCTGGCCGCTCCGGGAGCCCTGCGGGCTTGGGTTCAACCCCCCACACACCGCACAGGCCAAGGGCGCATGCGCGACCGCCGGGGCCTAGGGCTGGCCTCGGGTAGGGGGGTCCTCAGTGAAGGCCCCGCCCTCCCTCCAGGCTCTGACCCAGCTGCAGCTCTTCCATCGCCGCCCTTCTGGACTCGGCTTCAGCTGTCTGCCTCCCCTCCCCACTCCCACTCAGCTTGCAGGCCGCTTCCCTGCCTTGAAAGCATGGCTCTGGCCCTGAGGGCCACAGACCTACTGGGCTTCAAGCTCAAGGCTCTGCCTGGGCCTGCTGCTTCGGCCAGGGGCTCATTTTTTCCTGGAAAGACAAAGCCATGACCTCACCCCACGCCTGCACTTTGCCACGGCAGGCAGCCCAGATGTAGGAAAGGCTCTGTGGAGTCAGAAGTGCCGAGACAGGCAGATGGCACCAGAGGGTTTGGGGGCCAGGGCGCAACTGGGCTAGCCCCTCCTCCCGGGAGTCGGGGAGGCCCGGCCTTCCTAGTGCCCAGGCCACGGCTCCGGGGAGAAACCCGCCATGGAGGGCACGCGGGAGGCCCTCTGCCTGAGGTGGCAGGTGTCACGCCAGGGCCACTGCAAGCCTGGCTCGGCTTGCCTGCTTTCTCCAAAGGAGGCTGGCCGACCAGCCGAACCTGGCACCTGGGCCAGGCCCCTTCCAAGGGGACGAGTTCCAGAGGCTAGAGCCCTGGGGGCGGCTGCCAAGTCTCCTGGGGCGTGTGCTGGGCCCCCGTCAGAGGAGGAAGCAGCCTGGTAAACGGTGTGCCAGGCCTGAGATCTGGAGGCCTCCCACAGCCGGGTCCCTGTCCTGCCCAGGCCCCCCGAGGGAGGACGATGGTCGGGCAGTGGCGAGCGGGGTGGGGCTGGCGCCGAGCCTGCCCTTGGATGCCCCGGGGAAGGGCGCCGGGGGATGGGCTGCCCCTGGCCAGGTCTGAGGGACCGACCCAGCTCGGGGCTGTCGGGGGCAGAGAGAGAACCCCCCTCCGCCCTTTCCCTTCAGGTTCTTAGGGCTGGCCAAATCCTTCCCAAGACAGCTTGTCTGGAGAAAATCAGACCCAGCTGAAGAACATGTGTCCATGGGGGAAACCCGGGCAACTGAGTCTCCCCACACAATAGCAGAGATTCTCATCTTGCATCCTCTCCTGAGCTAATGACCAAGGTGGATGTCCCGGGTGGGTGGGCTATTGTCATGCAGAGGGACATGGAAAGACTTGTCTGAAGCTTATCCCCTGCACTGGGGTCAGGTCGGGAAGGGACGGCACAGAGGTGAGCAGGAACCAACCGGCCTCTCTGTGGTGGGGCTGGCCCCGGGGCAGGCGTGGGGGTGATGGCTGGAAGTGGGATGGCGCGTGAGTTGGCAGCAGCCAGCGGTGGAGGTAGAGACTCAGAGGTCAGGGATCTCTCTCTCTGTCTCTGTCTCTGTCTCTCTCCCTCAGGGAGCTGAGGAGAGTAAGGTGGCGCCCCCTGCCCACCTCGCCTACCTCTCCATGGGCCCTTCTTTCTCTGGCCGCTCCGGGAGCCCTGCGGGCTTGGGTTCAACCCCCCACACACCGCACAGGCCAAGGGCGCATGCGCGACCGCCGGGGCCTAGGGCTGGCCTCGGGTGGGGGGGTCCTCAGTGAAGGCCCCGCCCTCCCTCCAGGCTCTGACCCAGCTGCAGCTCTTCCATCGCCGCCCTTCTGGACTCGGCTTCAGCTGTCTGCCTCCCCTCCCCCACTCCCACTCAGCTTGCAGGCCGCTTCCCTGCCTTGAAAGCATGGCTCTGGCCCTGAGGGCCACAGACCTACTGGGCTTCAAGCTCAAGGCTCTGCCTGGGCCTGCTGCTTCGTCCAGGGGCTCATTTTTTCCTGGAAAGACAAAGCCATGGCCTCACCCCACGCCTGCACTTTGCCACGGCAGGCAGCCCAGATGTAGGAAAGGCTCTGTGGAGTCAGAAGTGCCGAGACAGGCAGATGGCACCAGAGGGTTTGGGGGCCAGGGCGCAACTGGGCTAGCCCCTCCTCCCGGGAGTCGGGGAGGCCCGGCCTTCCTAGTGCCCAGGCCACGGCTCCGGGGAGAAACCCGCCATGGAGGGCACGCGGGAGGCCCTCTGCCTGAGGTGGCAGGTGTCACGCCAGGGCCACTGCAAGCCTGGCTCGGCTTGCCTGCTTTCTCCAAAGGAGGCTGGCCGACCAGCCGAACCTGGCACCTGGGCCAGGCCCCTTCCAAGGGGACGAGTTCCAGAGGCTAGAGCCCTGGGGGCGGCTGCCAAGTCTCCTGGGGCGTGTGCTGGGCCCCCGTCAGAGGAGGAAGCAGCCTGGTAAACGGTGTGCCAGGCCTGAGATCTGGAGGCCTCCCACAGCCGGGTCCCTGTCCTGCCCAGGCCCCCCGAGGGAGGACGATGGTCGGGCAGTGGCGAGCGGGGTGGGGCTGGCGCCGAGCCTGCCCTTGGATGCCCCGGGGAAGGGCGCCGGGGGATGGGCTGCCCCTGGCCAGGTCTGAGGGACCGACCCAGCTCGGGGCTGTCGGGGGCAGAGAGAGAACCCCCCTCCGCCCTTTCCCTTCAGGTTCTTAGGGCTGGCCAAATCCTTCCCAAGACAGCTTGTCTGGAGAAAATCAGACCCAGCTGAAGAACATGTGTCCATGGGGGAAACCCGGGAAACTGAGTCTCCCCACACAATAGCAGAGATTCTCATCTTGCATCCTCTCCTAAGCTAATGACAAAGGTGGATGTCCCGGGTGGGTGGGCCTGTGGAATGGGAGAGGGGAGGAAGTCTATTGTCATGCAGAGGGACATGGAAAGACTTGTCTGAAGCTTATCCCCTGCACTGGGGTCAGGTCGGGAAGGGACGGCACAGAGGTGAGCAGGAACCAACCGGCCTCTCTGTGGTGGGGCTGGCCCAGGGGCAGGCGTGGGGGTGATGGCTGGAAGTGGGATGGCGCGTGAGTTGGCACCAGCCAGCGGTGGAGGCAGAGACTCAGAGGTCAGGGATCTCTCTCTGTCTCTGTCTCTGTCTCTCTCCCTCAGGGAGCTGAGGAGAGTAAGGTGGCGCCCCCTGCCCACCTCGCCTACCTCTCCATGGGCCCTTCTTTCTCTGGCCGCTCCGGGAGCCCTGCGGGCTTGGGTTCAACCCCCCACACACCGCACAGGCCAAGGGCACATGCGCGACCGCCGGGGCCTAGGGCTGGCCTCGGGGGTGGGGGGGGTCCTCAGTGAAGGCCCCGCCCTCCCTCCAGGCTCTGACCCAGCTGCAGCTCTTCCATCGCCGCCCTTCTGGACTCGGCTTCAGCTGTCTCCCTCCCCTCCCCCACTCCCACTCAGCTTGCAGGCCGCTTCCCTGCCTTGAAAGCATGGCTCTGGCCCTGAGGGCCACAGACCTACTTGGCTTCAAGCTCAAGGCTCTGCCTGGGCCTGCTGCTTCGGCCAGGGGCTCATTTTTTCCTGGAAAGACAAAGCCATGGCCTCACCCCACGCCTGCACTTTGCCACGGCAGGCAGCCCAGATGTAGGAAAGGCTCTGTGGAGTCAGAAGTGCCGAGACAGGCAGATGGCACCAGAGGGTTTGGGGGCCAGGGCGCAACTGGGCTAGCCCCTCCTCCCGGGAGTCGGGGAGGCCCGGCCTTCCTAGTGCCCAGGCCACGGCTCCGGGGAGAAACCCGCCATGGAGGGCACGCGGGAGGCCCTCTGCCTGAGGTGGCAGGTGTCACGCCAGGGCCACTGCAAGCCTGGCTCGGCTTGCCTGCTTTCTCCAAAGGAGGCTGGCCGACCAGCCGAACCTGGCACCTGGGCCAGGCCCCTTCCAAGGGGACGAGTTCCAGAGGCTAGAGCCCTGGGGGCGGCTGCCAAGTCTCCTGGGGCGTGTGCTGGGCCCCCGTCAGAGGAGGAAGCAGCCTGGTAAACGGTGTGCCAGGCCTGAGATCTGGAGGCCTCCCACAGCCGGGTCCCTGTCCTGCCCAGGCCCCCCGAGGGAGGACGATGGTCGGGCAGTGGCGAGCGGGGTGGGGCTGGCGCCGAGCCTGCCCTTGGATGCCCCGGGGAAGGGCGCCGGGGGATGGGCTGCCCCTGGCCAGGTCTGAGGGACCGACCCAGCTCGGGGCTGTCGGGGGCAGAGAGAGAACCCCCCTCCGCCCTTTCCCTTCAGGTTCTTAGGGCTGGCCAAATCCTTCCCAAGACAGCTTGTCTGGAGAAAATCAGACCCAGCTGAAGAACATGTGTCCATGGGGGAAGCCCGGGAAACTGAGTCTCCCCACACAATAGCAGAGATTCTCATATTGCATCCTCTCCTGAGCTAATGACAAAGGTGGATGTCCCGGGTGGGTGGGCCTGTGGAATGGGAGAGGGGAGGAAGTCTATTGTCATGCAGAGGGACATGGAAAGACTTGTCTGAAGCTTATCCCATGCACTGGGGTCAGGTCGGGAAGGGACGGCACAGAGGTGAGCAGGAACCAACCGGCCTCTCTGTGGTGGGGCTGGCCCCGGGGCAGGCGTGGGGGTGATGGCTGGAAGTGGGATGGCGCGTGAGTTGGCACCAGCCAGCGGTGGAGGCAGAGACTCAGAGGTCAGGGATCTCTCTCTCTGTCTCTGTCTCTGTCTCTCTCCCTCAGGGAGCTGAGGAGAGTAAGGTGGCGCCCCCTGCCCACCTCGCCTACCTCTCCATGGGCCCTTCTTTCTCTGGCCGCTCCGGGAGCCCTGCGGGCTTGGGTTCAACCCCCCACACACCGCACAGGCCAAGGGCGCATGCGCGACCGCCGGGGCCTAGGGCTGGCCTCGGGTGGGGGGGTCCTCAGTGAAGGCCCCGCCCTCCCTCCAGGCTCTGACCCAGCTGCAGCTCTTCCATCGCCGCCCTTCTGGACTCGGCTTCAGCTGTCTGCCTCCCCTCCCTCACTCCCACTCAGCTTGCAGGCCGCTTCCCTGCCTTGAAAGCATGGCTCTGGCCCTGAGGGCCACAGACCTACTGGGCTTCAAGCTCAAGGCTCTGCCTGGGCCTGCTGCTTCGGCCAGGGGCTCATTTTTTCCTGGAAAGACAAAGCCATGGCCTCACCCCACGCCTGCACTTTGCCACGGCAGGCAGCCCAGATGTAGGAAAGGCTCTGTGGAGTCAGAAGTGCCGAGACAGGCAGATGGCACCAGAGGGTTTGGGGGCCAGGGCGCAACTGGGCTAGCCCCTCCTCCCGGGAGTCGGGGAGGCCCGGCCTTCCTAGTGCCCAGGCCACGGCTCCGGGGAGAAACCCGCCATGGAGGGCACGCGGGAGGCCCTCTGCCTGAGGTGGCAGGTGTCACGCCAGGGCCACTGCAAGCCTGGCTCGGCTTGCCTGCTTTCTCCAAAGGAGGCTGGCCGACCAGCCGAACCTGGCACCTGGGCCAGGCCCCTTCCAAGGGGACGAGTTCCAGAGGCTAGAGCCCTGGGGGCGGCTGCCAAGTCTCCTGGGGCGTGTGCTGGGCCCCCGTCAGAGGAGGAAGCAGCCTGGTAAACGGTGTGCCAGGCCTGAGATCTGGAGGCCTCCCACAGCCGGGTCCCTGTCCTGCCCAGGCCCCCCGAGGGAGGACGATGGTCGGGCAGTGGCGAGCGGGGTGGGGCTGGCGCCGAGCCTGCCCTTGGATGCCCCGGGGAAGGGCGCCGGGGGATGGGCTGCCCCTGGCCAGGTCTGAGGGACCGACCCAGCTCGGGGCTGTCGGGGGCAGAGAGAGAACCCCCCTCCGCCCTTTCCCTTCAGGTTCTTAGGGCTGGCCAAATCCTTCCCAAGACAGCTTGTCTGGAGAAAATCAGACCCAGCTGAAGAACATGTGTCCATGGGGGAAGCCCGGGAAACTGAGTCTCCCCACACAATAGCAGAGATTCTCATCTTGCATCCTCTCCTGAGCTAATGACAAAGGTGGATGTCCCGGGTGGGTGGGCCTGTGGAATGGGAGAGGGGAGGAAGTCTATTGTCATGCAGAGGGACATGGAAAGACTTGTCTGAAGCTTATCACCTGCACTGGGGTCAGGTCGGGAAGGGACGGCACAGAGGTGAGCAGGAACCAACCGGCCTCTCTGTGGTGGGGCTGGCCCCGGGGCAGGCGTGGGGGTGATGGCTGGAAGTGGGATGGCGCGTGAGTTGGCACCAGCCAGCGGTGGAGGCAGAGACTCAGAGGTCAGGGATCTCTGTCTCTGTCTCTGTCTCTGTCTCTCTCCCTCAGGGAGCTGAGGAGAGTAAGGTGGCGCCCCCTGCCCACCTCGCCTACCTCTCCATGGGCCCTTCTTTCTCTGGCCGCTCCGGGAGCCCTGCGGGCTTGGGTTCAACCCCCCACACACCGCACAGGCCAAGGGCGCATGCGCGACCGCCGGGGCCTAGGGCTGGCCTCGGGTGGGGGGGTCCTCAGTGAAGGCCCCGCCCTCCCTCCAGGCTCTGACCCAGCTGCAGCTCTTCCATCGCCGCCCTTCTGGACTCGGCTTCAGCTGTCTGCCTCCCCTCCCCCACTCCCACTCAGCTTGCAGGCCGCTTCCCTGCCTTGAAAGCATGGCTCTGGCCCTGAGGGCCACAGACCTACTGGGCTTCAAGCTCAAGGCTCTGCCTGGGCCTGCTGCTTCGGCCAGGGGCTCATTTTTTCCTGGAAAGACAAAGCCATGGCCTCACCCCACGCCTGCACTTTGCCACGGCAGGCAGCCCAGATGTAGGAAAGGCTCTGTGGAGTCAGAAGTGCCGAGACAGGCAGATGGCACCAGAGGGTTTGGGGGCCAGGGCGCAACTGGGCTAGCCCCTCCTCCCGGGAGTCGGGGAGGCCCGGCCTTCCTAGTGCCCAGGCCACGGCTCCGGGGAGAAACCCGCCATGGAGGGCACGCGGGAGGCCCTCTGCCTGAGGTGGCAGGTGTCACGCCAGGGCCACTGCAAGCCTGGCTCGGCTTGCCTGCTTTCTCCAAAGGAGGCTGGCCGACCAGCCGAACCTGGCACCTGGGCCAGGCCCCTTCCAAGGGGACGAGTTCCAGAGGCTAGAGCCCTGGGGGCGGCTGCCAAGTCTCCTGGGGCGTGTGCTGGGCCCCCGTCAGAGGAGGAAGCAGCCTGGTAAACGGTGTGCCAGGCCTGAGATCTGGAGGCCTCCCACAGCCGGGTCCCTGTCCTGCCCAGGCCCCCCGAGGGAGGACGATGGTCGGGCAGTGGCGAGCGGGGTGGGGCTGGCGCCGAGCCTGCCCTTGGATGCCCCGGGGAAGGGCGCCGGGGGATGGGCTGCCCCTGGCCAGGTCTGAGGGACCGACCCAGCTCGGGGCTGTCGGGGGCAGAGAGAGAACCCCCCTCCGCCCTTTCCCTTCAGGTTCTTAGGGCTGGCCAAATCCTTCCCAAGACAGCTTGTCTGGAGAAAATCAGACCCAGCTGAAGAACATGTGTCCATGGGGGAAACCCGGGCAACTGAGTCTCCCCACACAATAGCAGAGATTCTCATCTTGCATCCTCTCCTGAGCTAATGACCAAGGTGGATGTCCCGGGTGGGTGGGCCTGTGGAATGGGAGAGGGGAGGAAGTCTATTGTCATGCAGAGGGACATGGAAAGACTTGTCTGAAGCTTATCCCCTGCACTGGGGTCAGGTCGGGAAGGGACGGCACAGAGGTGAGCAGGAACCAACCGGCCTCTCTGTGGTGGGGCTGGCCCCGGGGCAGGCGTGGGGGTGATGGCTGGAAGTGGGATGGCGCGTGAGTTGGCACCAGCCAGCGGTGGAGGCAGAGACTCAGAGGTCAGGGATCTCTCTCTCTGTCTCTGTCTCTGTCTCTCTCCCTCAGGGAGCTGAGGAGAGTAAGGTGGCGCCCCCTGCCCACCTCGCCTACCTCTCCATGGGCCCTTCTTTCTCTGGCCGCTCCGGGAGCCCTGCGGGCTTGGGTTCAACCCCCCACACACCGCACAGGCCAAGGGCGCATGCGCGACCGCCGGGGCCTAGGGCTGGCCTCGGGTGGGGGGGTCCTCAGTGAAGGCCCCGCCCTCCCTCCAGGCTCTGACCCAGCTGCAGCTCTTCCATCGCCGCCCTTCTGGACTCGGCTTCAGCTGTCTGCCTCCCCTCCCCCACTCCCACTCAGCTTGCAGGCCGCTTCCCTGCCTTGAAAGCATGGCTCTGGCCCTGAGGGCCACAGACCTACTGGGCTTCAAGCTCAAGGCTCTGCCTGGGCCTGCTGCTTCGGCCAGGGGCTCATTTTTTCCTGGAAAGACAAAGCCATGGCCTCACCCCACGCCTGCACTTTGCCACGGCAGGCAGCCCAGATGTAGGAAAGGCTCTGTGGAGTCAGAAGTGCCGAGACAGGCAGATGGCACCAGAGGGTTTGGGGGCCAGGGCGCAACTGGGCTAGCCCCTCCTCCCGGGAGTCGGGGAGGCCCGGCCTTCCTAGTGCCCAGGCCACGGCTCCGGGGAGAAACCCGCCATGGAGGGCACGCGGGAGGCCCTCTGCCTGAGGTGGCAGGTGTCACGCCAGGGCCACTGCAAGCCTGGCTCGGCTTGCCTGCTTTCTCCAAAGGAGGCTGGCCGACCAGCCGAACCTGGCACCTGGGCCAGGCCCCTTCCAAGGGGACGAGTTCCAGAGGCTAGAGCCCTGGGGGCGGCTGCCAAGTCTCCTGGGGCGTGTGCTGGGCCCCCGTCAGAGGAGGAAGCAGCCTGGTAAACGGTGTGCCAGGCCTGAGATCTGGAGGCCTCCCACAGCCGGGTCCCTGTCCTGCCCAGGCCCCCCGAGGGAGGACGATGGTCGGGCAGTGGCGAGCGGGGTGGGGCTGGCGCCGAGCCTGCCCTTGGATGCCCCGGGGAAGGGCGCCGGGGGATGGGCTGCCCCTGGCCAGGTCTGAGGGACCGACCCAGCTCGGGGCTGTCGGGGGCAGAGAGAGAACCCCCCTCCGCCCTTTCCCTTCAGGTTCTTAGGGCTGGCCAAATCCTTCCCAAGACAGCTTGTCTGGAGAAAATCAGACCCAGCTGAAGAACATGTGTCCATGGGGGAAGCCCGGGAAACTGAGTCTCCCCACACAATAGCAGAGATTCTCATCTTGCATCCTCTCCTGAGCTAATGACCAAGGTGGATGTCCCGGGTGGGTGGGCCTGTGGAATGGGAGAGGGGAGGAAGTCTATTGTCATGCAGAGGGACATGGAAAGACTTGTCTGAAGCTTATCCCCTGCACTGGGGTCAGGTCGGGAAGGGACGGCACAGAGGTGAGCAGGAACCAACCGGCCTCTCTGTGGTGGGGCTGGCCCCGGGGCAGGCGTGGGGGTGATGGCTGGAAGTGGGATGGCGCGTGAGTTGGCACCAGCCAGCGGTGGAGGCAGAGACTCAGAGGTCAGGGATCTCTGTCTCTGTCTCTGTCTCTGTCTCTCTCCCTCAGGGAGCTGAGGAGAGTAAGGTGGCGCCCCCTGCCCACCTCGCCTACCTCTCCATGGGCCCTTCTTTCTCTGGCCGCTCCGGGAGCCCTGCGGGCTTGGGTTCAACCCCCCACACACCGCACAGGCCAAGGGCGCATGCGAGACCGCCGGGGCCTAGGGCTGGCCTCGGGTGGGGGGGTCCTCAGTGAAGGCCCCGCCCTCCCTCCAGGCTCTGACCCAGCTGCAGCTCTTCCATCGCCGCCCTTCTGGACTCGGCTTCAGCTGTCTGCCTCCCCTCCCCCACTCCCACTCAGCTTGCAGGCCGCTTCCCTGCCTTGAAAGCATGGCTCTGGCCCTGAGGGCCACAGACCTACTGGGCTTCAAGCTCAAGGCTCTGCCTGGGCCTGCTGCTTCGGCCAGGGGCTCATTTTTTCCTGGAAAGACAAAGCCATGGCCTCACCCCACGCCTGCACTTTGCCACGGCAGGCAGCCCAGATGTAGGAAAGGCTCTGTGGAGTCAGAAGTGCCGAGACAGGCAGATGGCACCAGAGGGTTTGGGGGCCAGGGCGCAACTGGGCTAGCCCCTCCTCCCGGGAGTCGGGGAGGCCCGGCCTTCCTAGTGCCCAGGCCACGGCTCCGGGGAGAAACCCGCCATGGAGGGCACGCGGGAGGCCCTCTGCCTGAGGTGGCAGGTGTCACGCCAGGGCCACTGCAAGCCTGGCTCGGCTTGCCTGCTTTCTCCAAAGGAGGCTGGCCGACCAGCCGAACCTGGCACCTGGGCCAGGCCCCTTCCAAGGGGACGAGTTCCAGAGGCTAGAGCCCTGGGGGCGGCTGCCAAGTCTCCTGGGGCGTGTGCTGGGCCCCCATCAGAGGAGGAAGCAGCCTGGTAAACGGTGTGCCAGGCCTGAGATCTGGAGGCCTCCCACAGCCGGGTCCCTGTCCTGCCCAGGCCCCCCGAGGGAGGACGATGGTCGGGCAGTGGCGAGCGGGGTGGGGCTGGCGCCGAGCCTGCCCTTGGATGCCCCGGGGAAGGGCGCCGGGGGATGGGCTGCCCCTGGCCAGGTCTGAGGGACCGACCCAGCTCGGGGCTGTCGGGGGCAGAGAGAGAACCCCCCTCCGCCCTTTCCCTTCAGGTTCTTAGGGCTGGCCAAATCCTTCCCAAGACAGCTTGTCTGGAGAAAATCAGACCCAGCTGAAGAACATGTGTCCATGGGGGAAACCCGGGCAACTGAGTCTCCCCACACAATAGCAGAGATTCTCATCTTGCATCCTCTCCTGAGCTAATGACCAAGGTGGATGTCCCGGGTGGGTGGGCTATTGTCATGCAGAGGGACATGGAAAGACTTGTCTGAAGCTTATCCCCTGCACTGGGGTCAGGTCGGGAAGGGACGGCACAGAGGTGAGCAGGAACCAACCGGCCTCTCTGTGGTGGGGCTGGCCCCGGGGCAGGCGTGGGGGTGATGGCTGGAAGTGGGATGGCGCGTGAGTTGGCAGCAGCCAGCGGTGGAGGCAGAGACTCAGAGGTCAGGGATCTCTCTCTCTGTCTCTGTCTCTGTCTCTCTCCCTCAGGGAGCTGAGGAGAGTAAGGTGGCGCCCCCTGCCCACCTCGCCTACCTCTCCATGGGCCCTTCTTTCTCTGGCCGCTCCGGGAGCCCTGCGGGCTTGGGTTCAACCCCCCACACACCGCACAGGCCAAGGGCGCATGCGCGACCGCCGGGGCCTAGGGCTGGCCTCGGGTGGGGGGGTCCTCAGTGAAGGCCCCGCCCTCCCTCCAGGCTCTGACCCAGCTGCAGCTCTTCCATCGCCGCCCTTCTGGACTCGGCTTCAGCTGTCTGCCTCCCCTCCCCCACTCCCACTCAGCTTGCAGGCCGCTTCCCTGCCTTGAAAGCATGGCTCTGGCCCTGAGGGCCACAGACCTACTGGGCTTCAAGCTCAAGGCTCTGCCTGGGCCTGCTGCTTCGTCCAGGGGCTCATTTTTTCCTGGAAAGACAAAGCCATGGCCTCACCCCACGCCTGCACTTTGCCACGGCAGGCAGCCCAGATGTAGGAAAGGCTCTGTGGAGTCAGAAGTGCCGAGACAGGCAGATGGCACCAGAGGGTTTGGGGGCCAGGGCGCAACTGGGCTAGCCCCTCCTCCCGGGAGTCGGGGAGGCCCGGCCTTCCTAGTGCCCAGGCCACGGCTCCGGGGAGAAACCCGCCATGGAGGGCACGCGGGAGGCCCTCTGCCTGAGGTGGCAGGTGTCACGCCAGGGCCACTGCAAGCCTGGCTCGGCTTGCCTGCTTTCTCCAAAGGAGGCTGGCCGACCAGCCGAACCTGGCACCTGGGCCAGGCCCCTTCCAAGGGGACGAGTTCCAGAGGCTAGAGCCCTGGGGGCGGCTGCCAAGTCTCCTGGGGCGTGTGCTGGGCCCCCGTCAGAGGAGGAAGCAGCCTGGTAAACGGTGTGCCAGGCCTGAGATCTGGAGGCCTCCCACAGCCGGGTCCCTGTCCTGCCCAGGCCCCCCCGAGGGAGGACGATGGTCGGGCAGTGGCGAGCGGGGTGGGGCTGGCGCCGAGCCTGCCCTTGGATGCCCCGGGGAAGGGCGCCGGGGGATGGGCTGCCCCTGGCCAGGTCTGAGGGACCGACCCAGCTCGGGGCTGTCGGGGGCAGAGAGAGAACCCCCCTCCGCCCTTTCCCTTCAGGTTCTTAGGGCTGGCCAAATCCTTCCCAAGACAGCTTGTCTGGAGAAAATCAGACCCAGCTGAAGAACATGTGTCCATGGGGGAAACCCGGGAAACTGAGTCTCCCCACACAATAGCAGAGATTCTCATCTTGCATCCTCTCCTAAGCTAATGACAAAGGTGGATGTCCCGGGTGGGTGGGCCTGTGGAATGGGAGAGGGGAGGAAGTCTATTGTCATGCAGAGGGACATGGAAAGACTTGTCTGAAGCTTATCCCCTGCACTGGGGTCAGGTCGGGAAGGGACGGCACAGAGGTGAGCAGGAACCAACCGGCCTCTCTGTGGTGGGGCTGGCCCAGGGGCAGGCGTGGGGGTGATGGCTGGAAGTGGGATGGCGCGTGAGTTGGCACCAGCCAGCGGTGGAGGCAGAGACTCAGAGGTCAGGGATCTCTCTCTGTCTCTGTCTCTGTCTCTCTCCCTCAGGGAGCTGAGGAGAGTAAGGTGGCGCCCCCTGCCCACCTCGCCTACCTCTCCATGGGCCCTTCTTTCTCTGGCCGCTCCGGGAGCCCTGCGGGCTTGGGTTCAACCCCCCACACACCGCACAGGCCAAGGGCACATGCGCGACCGCCGGGGCCTAGGGCTGGCCTCGGGGGTGGGGGGGGTCCTCAGTGAAGGCCCCGCCCTCCCTCCAGGCTCTGACCCAGCTGCAGCTCTTCCATCGCCGCCCTTCTGGACTTGGCTTCAGCTGTCTCCCTCCCCTCCCCCCACTCCCACTCAGCTTGCAGGCCGCTTCCCTGCCTTGAAAGCATGGCTCTGGCCTGAGGGCCACAGACCTACTTGGCTTCAAGCTCAAGGCTCTGCCTGGGCCTGCTGCTTCGGCCAGGGGCTCATTTTTTCCTGGAAAGACAAAGCCATGGCCTCACCCCACGCCTGCACTTTGCCACGGCAGGCAGCCCAGATGTAGGAAAGGCTCTGTGGAGTCAGAAGTGCCGAGACAGGCAGATGGCACCAGAGGGTTTGGGGGCCAGGGCGCAACTGGGCTAGCCCCTCCTCCCGGGAGTCGGGGAGGCCCGGCCTTCCTAGTGCCCAGGCCACGGCTCCGGGGAGAAACCCGCCATGGAGGGCACGCGGGAGGCCCTCTGCCTGAGGTGGCAGGTGTCACGCCAGGGCCACTGCAAGCCTGGCTCGGCTTGCCTGCTTTCTCCAAAGGAGGCTGGCCGACCAGCCGAACCTGGCACCTGGGCCAGGCCCCTTCCAAGGGGACGAGTTCCAGAGGCTAGAGCCCTGGGGGCGGCTGCCAAGTCTCCTGGGGCGTGTGCTGGGCCCCCGTCAGAGGAGGAAGCAGCCTGGTAAACGGTGGCCAGGCCTGAGATCTGGAGGCCTCCCACAGCCGGGTCCCTGTCCTGCCCAGGCCCCCCGAGGGAGGACGATGGTCGGGCAGTGGCGAGCGGGGTGGGGCTGGCGCCGAGCCTGCCCTTGGATGCCCCGGGGAAGGGCGCCGGGGGATGGGCTGCCCCTGGCCAGGTCTGAGGGACCGACCCAGCTCGGGGCTGTCGGGGGCAGAGAGAGAACCCCCCTCCGCCCTTTCCCTTCAGGTTCTTAGGGCTGGCCAAATCCTTCCCAAGACAGCTTGTCTGGAGAAAATCAGACCCAGCTGAAGAACATGTGTCCATGGGGGAAGCCCGGGAAACTGAGTCTCCCCACACAATAGCAGAGATTCTCATATTGCATCCTCTCCTGAGCTAATGACAAAGTGGATGTCCCGGGTGGGTGGGCCTGTGGAATGGGAGAGGGGAGGAAGTCTATTGTCATGCAGAGGGACATGGAAAGACTTGTCTGAAGCTTATCCCATGCACTGGGGTCAGGTCGGGAAGGGACGGCACAGAGGTGAGCAGGAACCAACCGGCCTCTCTGTGGTGGGGCTGGCCCCGGGGCAGGCGTGGGGGTGATGGCTGGAAGTGGGATGGCGCGTGAGTTGGCACCAGCCAGCGGTGGAGGCAGAGACTCAGAGGTCAGGGATCTCTCTCTCTGTCTCTGTCTCTGTCTCTCTCCCTCAGGGAGCTGAGGAGAGTAAGGTGGCGCCCCCTGCCCACCTCGCCTACCTCTCCATGGGCCCTTCTTTCTCTGGCCGCTCCGGGAGCCCTGCGGGCTTGGGTTCAACCCCCCCACACACCGCACAGGCCAAGGGCGCATGCGCGACCGCCGGGGCCTAGGGCTGGCCTCGGGTGGGGGGGTCCTCAGTGAAGGCCCCGCCCCTCCCTCCAGGCTCTGACCCAGCTGCAGCTCTTCCATCGCCGCCCTTCTGGACTCGGCTTCAGCTGTCTGCCTCCCCTCCCTCACTCCCACTCAGCTTGCAGGCCGCTTCCCTGCCTTGAAAGCATGGCTCTGGCCCTGAGGGCCACAGACCTACTGGGCTTCAAGCTCAAGGCTCTGCCTGGGCCTGCTGCTTCGTCCAGGGGCTCATTTTTTCCTGGAAAGACAAAGCCATGGCCTCACCCCACGCCTGCACTTTGCCACGGCAGGCAGCCCAGATGTAGGAAAGGCTCTGTGGAGTCAGAAGTGCCGAGACAGGCAGATGGCACCAGAGGGTTTGGGGGCCAGGGCGCAACTGGGCTAGCCCCTCCTCCCGGGAGTCGGGGAGGCCCGGCCTTCCTAGTGCCCAGGCCACGGCTCCGGGGAGAAACCCGCCATGGAGGGCACGCGGGAGGCCCTCTGCCTGAGGTGGCAGGTGTCACGCCAGGGCCACTGCAAGCCTGGCTCGGCTTGCCTGCTTTCTCCAAAGGAGGCTGGCCGACCAGCCGAACCTGGCACCTGGGCCAGGCCCCTTCCAAGGGGACGAGTTCCAGAGGCTAGAGCCCTGGGGGCGGCTGCCAAGTCTCCTGGGGCGTGTGCTGGGCCCCCGTCAGAGGAGGAAGCAGCCTGGTAAACGGTGTGCCAGGCCTGAGATCTGGAGGCCTCCCACAGCCGGGTCCCT
>NW_026691651.1:0-60903 GCF_020826845.1 Diceros bicornis minor
GCCGAACCTGGCACCTGGGCCAGGCCCCTTCCAAGGGGACGAGTTCCAGAGGCTAGAGCCCTGGGGGCGGCTGCCAAGTCTCCTGGGGCGTGTGCTGGGCCCCCGTCAGAGGAGGAAGCAGCCTGGTAAACGGTGTGCCAGGCCTGAGATCTGGAGGCCTCCCACAGCCGGGTCCCTGTCCTGCCCAGGCCCCCCGAGGGAGGACGATGGTCGGGCAGTGGCGAGCGGGGTGGGGCTGGCGCCGAGCCTGCCCTTGGATGCCCCGGGGAAGGGCGCCGGGGGATGGGCTGCCCCTGGCCAGGTCTGAGGGACCGACCCAGCTCGGGGCTGTCGGGGGCAGAGAGAGAACCCCCCTCCGCCCTTTCCCTTCAGGATCTTAGGGCTGGCCAAATCCTTCCCAAGACAGCTTGTCTGGAGAAAATCAGACCCAGCTGAAGAACATGTGTCCATGGGGGAAACCCGGGAAACTGAGTCTCCCCACACAATAGCAGAGATTCTCATCTTGCATCCTCTCCTGAGCTAATGACAAAGGTGGATGTCCCGGGTGGGCCTGTGGAATGGGAGAGGGGAGGAAGTCTATTGTCATGCAGAGGGACATGGAAAGACTTGTCTGAAGCTTATCCCCTGCACTGGGGTCAGGTCGGGAAGGGATGGCACAGAGGTGAGCAGGAACCAACCGGCCTGTCTGTGGTGGGGGCTGGCCCCGGGGCAGGCGTGGGGGTGATGGCTGGAAGTTGGATGGCGCGTGAGTTGGCACCAGCCAGCGGTGGAGGCAGAGACTCAGAGGTCAGGGATCTCTCTCTCTGTCTCTGTCTCTCTCTCTCTCTCTCAGGGAGCTGAGGAGAGTAAGGTGGCGCCCCCTGCCCACATCGCCTACCTCTCCATGGGCCCTTCTTTCTCTGGCCGCTCTGGGAGCCCTGCGGGCTTGGGTTCAACCCCCCACACACCGCACAGGCCAAGGGCGCATGCGTGACCGCCGGGGCCTAGGGCTGGCCTCGGGGGGGGGGGGTCCTCAGTGAAGGCCCCGCCCTCCCTCCAGGCTCTGACCCAGCTGCAGCTCTTCCATCGCCGCCCTTCTGGACTCGGCTTCAGCTGTCTCCCTCCCCTCCCCCACTCCCACTCAGCTTGCAGGCCGCTTCCCTGCCTTGAAAGCATTTCTCTGGCCCTGAGGGCCACAGACCTACTGGGCTTCAAGCTCAAGGCTCTGCCTGGGCCTGCTGCTTCGGCCAGGGGCTCATTTTTTCCTGGAAAGACAAAACCATGGCCTCACCCCACGCCTGCACTTTGCCACGGCAGGCAGCCCAGATGTAGGAAAGGCTCTGTGGAGTCAGAAGTGCCGAGACAGGCAGATGGCACCAGATGGTTTGGTGGCCAGGGCGCAACTGGGCTAGCCCCTCCTCCCGGGAGTCGGGGAGGCCCGGCCTTCCTAGTGCCCAGGCCAAGGCTCCGGGGAGAAACCCGCCATGGAGGGCACGCAGGAGGCCCTCTGCCTGAGGTGGCAGGTGTCACGCCAGCGCCACTGCAAGCCTGGCTCGGCTTGCCTGCTTTCTCCAAAGGAGGCTGGCCGACCAGCCGAAGCTTGGCACCTGGGCCAGGCCCCTTCCAAGGGGACGAGTTCCAGAGGCTAGAGCCCTGGGGGCGGCTGCCAAGTCTCCTGGGGCGTGTGCTGGGCCCCCGTCAGAGGAGGAAGCAGCCTGGTAAACGGGTGTGCCAGGCCTGAGATCTGGAGGCCTCCCACAGCCGGGTCCCTGTCCTGCCCAGGCCCCCCGAGGGAGGACGATGGTCGGGCAGTGGCGAGCGGGGTGGGGCTGGCGCCGAGCCTGCCCTTGGATGCCCCGGGGAAGGGCGCCGGGGGATGGGCTGCCCCTGGCCAGGTCTGAGGGACCGACCCAGCTCGGGGCTGTCGGGGGCAGAGAGAGAACCCCCCTCCGCCCTTTCCCTTCAGGTTCTTAGGGCTGGCCAAATCCTTCCCAAGACAGCTTGTCTGGAGAAAATCAGACCCAGCTGAAGAACATGTGTCCATGGGGGAAACCCGGGGAAACTGAGTCTCCCCACACAATAGCAGAGATTCTCATCTTGCATCCTCTCCTGAGCTAATGACAAAGGTGGATGTCCTGGGTGGGCCTGTGGAATGGGAGAGGGGAGGAAGTCTATTGTCATGCAGAGGGACATGGAAATACTTGTCTGAAGCTTATCCCCTGCACTGGGGTCAGGTCGGGAAGGGACGGCACAGAGGTGAGCAGGAACCAACCGGCCTGTCTGTGGTGGGGCTGGCCCCGGGGCAGGCGTGGGGGTGATGGCTGGAAGTGGGATGGCGCGTGAGTTGGCACCAGCCAGCGGTGGAGGCAGAGACTCAGAGGTCAGGGATCTCTCTCTCTGTCTCTGTCTCTGTCTCTCTCCCTCAGGGAGCTGAGGAGAGTAAGGTGGCGCCCCCTGCCCACATCGCCTACCTCTCCATGGGCCCCTTCTTTCTCTGGCCGCTCCGGGAGCCCTGCGGGCTTGGGTTCAACCCCCCACACACCGCACAGGCCAAGGGGCGCATGCGTGACCGCCAGGGCCTAGGGCTGGCCTCGGGGGGGGGGTCCTCAGTGAAGGCCCCGCCCTCCCTCCAGGCTCTGACCCAGCTGCAGCTCTTCCATCGCCGCCCTTCTGGACTTGGCTTCAGCTGTCTCACCTCCCCCTCCCCCACTCCCACTCAGCTTGCAGGCCGCTTCCCTGCCTTGAAAGCATGGCTCTGGCCCTGAGGGCCACAGACCTACTGGGCTTCAAGCTCAAGGCTCTGCCGGGGCCTGCTGCTTCGGCCAGGGGCTCATTTTTTCCTGGAAAGACAAAACCATGGCCTCACCCCATGCCTGCACATTGCCATGGCAGGCAGCCCAGATGTAGGAAAGGCTCTGTGGAGTCAGAAGTGGCGAGACAGGCAGATGGCACCAGAGGGTTTGGGGGGCCAGGGCGCAACTGGGCTAGCCCCTCCTCCCGGGAGTCGGGGAGGCCCGGCCTTCCTAGTGCCCAGGCCAAGGCTCCGGGGAGAAACCCGCCATGGAGGGCACGCGGGAGGCCCTCTGCCTGAGGTGGCAGGTGTCACGCCAGGGCCACTGCAAGCCTGGCTCGGCTTGCCTGCTTTCTCCAAAGGAGGCTGGCCGACCAGCCGAACCTGGCACCTGGGCCAGGCCCCTTCCAAGGGGACGAGTTCCAGAGGCTAGAGCCCTGGGGGCGGCTGCCAAGTCTCCTGGGGCGTGTGCTGGGCCCCCGTCAGAGGAGGAAGCAGCCTGGTAAACGGTGTGCCAGGCCTGAGATCTGGAGGCCTCCCACAGCCGGGGTCCCTGTCCTGCCCAGGCCCCCCCGAGGGTAGGACGATGGTCGGGCAGTGGCGAGCGGGGTGGGGCTGGCGCCGAGCCTGCCCTTGGATGCCCTGGGGAAGGGCGCCGGGGGGATGGGCTGCCCCTGGCCAGGTCTGAGGGACCGACCCAGCTCGGGGCTGTCGGGGGCAGAGAGAGAACCCCCCTCCGCCCTTTCCCTTCAGGTTCTTAGGGCTGGCCAAATCCTTCCCAAGACAGCTTGTCTGGAGAAAATCAGACCCAGCTGAAGAACATGTGTCCATGGGGGAAACCCGGGAAACTGAGTCTCCCCACACAATAGCAGAGATTCTCATCTTGCATCCTCTCCTGAGCTAATGACAAAGGTGGATGTCCTGGGTGGGCCTGTGGAATGGGAGAGGGGGAGGAAGTCTATTGTCATGCAGAGGGACATGGAAATACTTGTCTGAAGCTTATCCCCTGCACTGGGGTCAGGTCGGGAAGGGACGGCACAGAGGTGAGCAGGAACCAACCGGCCTGTCTGTGGTGGGGCTGGGCCCCGGGGCAGGCGTGGGTGTGATGGCTGGAAGTGGGATGGCGCGTGAGTTGGCACCAGCCAGCGGTGGAGGCAGAGACTCAGAGGTCAGGGATCTCTCTCTCTGTCTCTGTCTCTGTCTCTCTCCCTCAGGGAGCAGAGGAGAGTAAGGTGGCGCCCCCTGCCCACATCGCCTACCTCTCCATGGGCCCTTCTTTCTCTGGCCGCTCCGGGAGCCCTGCGGGCTTGGGTTCAACCCCCCACACACCGCACAGGCCAAGGGCGCATGCGTGACCGCAGGGGGCCTAGGGCTGGCCTCGGGGGGGGGGGGTCCCTCAGTGAAGGCCCCGCCCTCCCTCCAGGCTCTGACCCAGCTGCAGCTCTTCCATCGCCGCCCTTCTGGACTCGGCTTCAGCTGTCTCCCTCCCCTCCCCCACTCCCACTCAGCTTGCAGGCCGCTTCCCTGCCTTGAAAGCATTTCTCTGGCCCTGAGGGCCACAGACCTACTGGGCTTCAAGCTCAAGGCTCTGCCTGGGCCTGCTGCTTCGGCCAGGGGCTCATTTTTTCCTGGAAAGACAAAACCATGGCCTCACCCCACGCCTGCACTTTGCCACGGCAGGCAGCCCAGATGTAGGAAAGGCTCTGTGGAGTCAGAAGTGCCGAGACAGGCAGATGGCACCAGATGGTTTGGTGGCCAGGGCGCAACTGGGCTAGCCCCTCCTCCCGGGAGTCGGGGAGGCCCGGCCTTCCTAGTGCCCAGGCCACGGCTCCGGGGAGAAACCCGCCATGGAGGGCACGCAGGAGGCCCTCTGCCTGAAGGTGGCAGGTGTCACGCCAGCGCCACTGCAAGCCTGGCTCGGCTTGCCTGCTTTCTCCAAAGGAGGCTGGCCGACCAGCCGAAGCTGGCACCTGGGCCAGGCCCCTTCCAAGGGGACGAGTTCCAGAGGCTAGAGCCCTGGGGGCGGCTGCCAAGTCTCCTGGGGCGTGTGCTGGGCCCCCGTCAGAGGAGGAAGCAGCCTGGTAAACGGGTGTGCCAGGCTTGAGATCTGGAGGCCTCCCACAGCCGGGTCCCTGTCCTGCCCAGGCCCCCCGAGGGAGGACGATGGTCGGGCTGTGGCGAGCGGGGTGGGGCTGGCGCCGAGCCTGCCCTTGGATGCCCCGGGGAAGGGCGCCGGGGGATGGGCTGCCCCTGGCCAGGTCTGAGGGACCGACCCAGCTCGGGGCTGTCGGGGGCAGAGAGAGAACCCCCCTCCGCCCTTTCCCTTCAGGTTCTTAGGGCTGGCCAAATCCTTCCCAAGACAGCTTGTCTGGAGAAAATCAGACCCAGCTGAAGAACATGTGTCCATGGGGGAAACCCGGGAAACTGAGTCTCCCCACACAATAGCAGAGATTCTCATCTTGCATCCTCTCCTGAGCTAATGACAAAGGTGGATGTCCTGGGTGGGCCTGTGGAATGGGAGAGGGGAGGAAGTCTATTGTCATGCAGAGGGACATGGAAATACTTGTCTGAAGCTTATCCCCTGCACTGGGGTCAGGTCGGGAAGGGACGGCACAGAGGTGAGCAGGAACCAACCGGCCTGTCTGTGGTGGGGCTGGCCCCGGGGCAGGCGTGGGGGTGATGGCTGGAAGTGGGATGGCGCGTGAGTTGGCACCAGCCAGCGGTGGAGGCAGAGACTCAGAGGTCAGGGATCTCTCTCTCTGTCTCTGTCTCTGTCTCTCTCCCTCAGGGAGCTGAGGAGAGTAAGGTGGCGCCCCCTGCCCACATCGCCTACCTCTCCATGGGCCCTTCTTTCTCTGGCCGCTCCGGGAGCCCTGCGGGCTTGGGTTCAACCCCCCACACACCGCACAGGCCAAGGGCGCATGCGTGACCGCCGGGGCCTAGGGCTGGCCTCGGGGGGGGGGTCCTCAGTGAAGGCCCCGCCCTCCCTCCAGGCTCTGACCCAGCTGCAGCTCTTCCATCGCCGCCCTTCTGGACTCGGCTTCAGCTGTCTCCCTCCCCTCCCCCACTCCCACTCAGCTTGCAGGCCGCTTCCCTGCCTTGAAAGCATGGCTCTGGCCCTGAGGGCCACAGACCTACTGGGCTTCAAGCTCAAGGCTCTGCCGGGGCCTGCTGCTTCGGCCAGGGGCTCATTTTTTCCTGGAAAGACAAAACCATGGCCTCACCCCATGCCTGCACATTGCCATGGCAGGCAGCCCAGATGTAGGAAAGGCTCTGTGGAGTCAGAAGTGGCGAGACAGGCAGATGGCACCAGAGGGTTTGGGGGCCAGGGCGCAACTGGGCTAGCCCCTCCTCCCGGGAGTCGGGGAGGCCCGGCCTTCCTAGTGCCCAGGCCAAGGCTCCGGGGAGAAACCCGCCATGGAGGGCACGCGGGAGGCCCTCTGCCTGAGGTGGCAGGTGTCACGCCAGGGCCACTGCAAGCCTGGCTCGGCTTGCCTGCTTTCTCCAAAGGAGGCTGGCCGACCAGCCGAACCTGGCACCTGGGCCAGGCCCCTTCCAAGGGGACGAGTTCCAGAGGCTAGAGCCCTGGGGGCGGCTGCCAAGTCTCCTGGGGCGTGTGCTGGGCCCCCGTCAGAGGAGGAAGCAGCCTGGTAAACGGTGTGCCAGGCCTGAGATCTGGAGGCCTCCCACAGCCGGGTCCCTGTCCTGCCCAGGCCCCCCGAGGGAGGACGATGGTCGGGCAGTGGCGAGCGGGGTGGGGCTGGCGCCGAGCCTGCCCTTGGATGCCCTGGGGAAGGGCGCCGGGGGATGGGCTGCCCCTGGCCAGGTCTGAGGGACCGACCCAGCTCGGGGCTGTCGGGGGCAGAGAGAGAACCCCCCTCCGCCCTTTCCCTTCAGGTTCTTAGGGCTGGCCAAATCCTTCCCAAGACAGCTTGTCTGGAGAAAATCAGACCCAGCTGAAGAACATGTGTCCATGGGGGAAACCCGGGAAACTGAGTCTCCCCACACAATAGCAGAGATTCTCATCTTGCATCCTCTCCTGAGCTAATGACAAAGGTGGATGTCCCGGGTGGGCCTGTGGAATGGGAGAGGGGAGGAAGTGTATTGTCATGCAGAGGGACATGGAAAGACTTGTCTGAAGCTTATCCCCTGCACTGGGGTCAGGTCGGGAAGGGATGGCACAGAGGTCAGCAGGAACACACCGGCCTGTCTGTGGTGGGGCTGGCCCCGGGGCAGGCGTGGGGGTGATGGCTGGAAGTTGGATGGCGCGTGAGTTGGCACCAGCCAGCGGTGGAGGCAGAGACTCAGAGGTCAGGGATCTCTCTCTCTGTCTCTGTCTCTCTCTCTCTCTCTCAGGGAGCTGAGGAGAGTAAGGTGGCGCCCCCTGCCCACATCGCCTACCTCTCCATGGGCCCTTCTTTCTCTGGCCGCTCTGGGAGCCCTGCGGGCTTGGGTTCAACCCCCCACACACCGTACAGGCCAAGGGCGCATGCGTGACCGCCGGGGCCTAGGGCTGGCCTCGGGGGGGGGGGGGGGTCCTCAGTGAAGGCCCCGCCCTCCCTCCAGGCTCTGACCCAGCTGCAGCTCTTCCATCGCCGCCCTTCTGGACTCGGCTTCAGCTGTCTCCCTCCCCTCCCCCACTCCCACTCAGCTTGCAGGCCGCTTCCCTGCCTTGAAAGCATGGCTCTGGCCCTGAGGGCCACAGACCTACTGGGCTTCAAGCTCAAGGCTCTGCCGGGGCCTGCTGCTTCGGCCAGGGGCTCATTTTTTCCTGGAAAGACAAAACCATGGCCTCACCCCATGCCTGCACATTGCCATGGCAGGCAGCCCAGATGTAGGAAAGGCTCTGTGGAGTCAGAAGTGCCGAGACAGGCAGATGGCACCAGAGTGTTTGGGGGCCAGGGCGCAACTGGGCTAGCCCCTCCTCCCGGGAGTCGGGGAGGCCCGGCCTTCCTAGTGCCCAGGCCACGGCTCCGGGGAGAAACCCGCCATGGAGGGCACGCGGGAGGCCCTCTGCCTGAGGTGGCAGGTGTCACGCCAGCGCCACTGCAAGCCTGGCTCGGCTTGCCTGCTTTCTCCAAAGGAGGCTGGCCGACCAGCCGAAGCTGGCACCTGGGCCAGGCCCCTTCCAAGGGGACGAGTTCCAGAGGCTAGAGCCCTGGGGGCGGCTGCCAAGTCTCCTGGGGCGTGTGCTGGGCCCCCGTCAGAGGAGGAAGCAGCCTGGTAAACGGTGTGCCAGGCCTGAGATCTGGAGGCCTCCCACAGCCGGGTCCCTGTCCTGCCCAGGCCCCCCGAGGGAGGACGATGGTCGGGCAGTGGCGAGCGGGGTGGGGCTGGCGCCGAGCCTGCCCTTGGATGCCCCGGGGAAGGGCGCCGGGGGATGGGCTGCCCCTGGCCAGGTCTGAGGGACCGACCCAGCTCGGGGCTGTCGGGGGCAGAGAGAGAACCCCCCTCCGCCCTTTCCCTTCAGGTTCTTAGGGCTGGCCAAATCCTTCCCAAGACAGCTTGTCTGGAGAAAATCAGACCCAGCTGAAGAACATGTGTCCATGGGGGAAACCCGGGAAACTGAGTCTCCCCACACAATAGCAGAGATTCTCATCTTGCATCCTCTCCTGAGCTAATGACAAAGGTGGATGTCCTGGGTGGGCCTGTGGAATGGGAGAGGGGAGGAAGTCTATTGTCATGCAGAGGGACATGGAAATACTTGTCTGAAGCTTATCCCCTGCACTGGGGTCAGGTCGGGAAGGGACGGCACAGAGGTGAGCAGGAACCAACCGGCCTGTCTGTGGTGGGGCTGGCCCCGGGGCAGGCGTGGGGGTGATGGCTGGAAGTGGGATGGCGCGTGAGTTGGCACCAGCCAGCGGTGGAGGCAGAGACTCAGAGGTCAGGGATCTCTCTCTCTGTCTCTGCCTCTGTCTCTCTCCCTCAGGGAGCTGAGGAGAGTAAGGTGGCGCCCCCTGCCCACATCGCCTACCTCTCCATGGGCCCTTCTTTCTCTGGCCGCTCCGGGAGCCCTGCGGGCTTGGGTTCAACCCCCCACACACCGCACAGGCCAAGGGCGCATGCGTGACCGCCGGGGCCTAGGGCTGGCCTCGGGGGGGGGGTCCTCAGTGAAGGCCCCGCCCTCCCTCCAGGCTCTGACCCAGCTGCAGCTCTTCCATCGCCGCCCTTCTGGACTCGGCTTCAGCTGTCTCCCTCCCCTCCCCCACTCCCACTCAGCTTGCAGGCCGCTTCCCTGCCTTGAAAGCATGGCTCTGGCCCTGAGGGCCACAGACCTACTGGGCTTCAAGCTCAAGGCTCTGCCGGGGCCTGCTGCTTCGGCCAGGGGCTCATTTTTTCCTGGAAAGACAAAACCATGGCCTCACCCCACGCCTGCACTTTGCCACGGCAGGCAGCCCAGATGTAGGAAAGGCTCTGTGGAGTCAGAAGTGCCGAGACAGGCAGATGGCACCAGAGGGTTTGGGGGCCAGGGCGCAACTGGGCTAGCCCCTCCTCCCGGGAGTCGGGGAGGCCCGGCCTTCCTAGTGCCCAGGCCACGGCTCCGGGGAGAAACCCGCCATGGAGGGCACGCGGGAGGCCCTCTGCCTGAGGTGGCAGGTGTCACGCCAGGGCCACTGCAAGCCTGGCTCGGCTTGCCTGCTTTCTCCAAAGGAGGCTGGCCGACCAGCCGAACCTGGCACCTGGGCCAGGCCCCTTCCAAGGGGACGAGTTCCAGAGGATAGAGCCCTGGGGGCGGCTGCCAAGTCTCCTGGGGCGTGTGCTGGGCCCCCGTCAGAGGAGGAAGCAGCCTGGTAAACGGTGTGCCAGGCCTGAGATCTGGAGGCCTCCCACAGCCGGGTCCCTGTCCTGCCCAGGCCCCCCGAGGGAGGACGATGGTCGGGCAGTGGCGAGCGGGGTGGGGCTGGCGCCGAGCCTGCCCTTGGATGCCCCGGGGAATGGCGCCGGGGGATGGGCTGCCCCTGGCCAGGTCTGAGGGACTGACCCAGCTCGGGGCTGTCGGGGGCAGAGAGAGAACCCCCCTCCGCCCTTTCCCTTCAGGTTCTTAGGGCTGGCCAAATCCTTCCCAAGACAGCTTGTCTGGAGAAAATCAGACCCAGCTGAAGAACATGTGTCCATGGGGGAAAACCGGGAAACTGAGTCTCCCCACACAATAGCAGAGATTCTCATCTTGCATCCTCTCCTGAGCTAATGACAAAGGTGGATGTCCCGGGTGGGCCTGTGGAATGGGAGAGGGGAGGAAGTCTATTGTCATGCAGAGGGACATGGAAATACTTGTCTGAAGCTTATCCCCTGCACTGGGGTCAGGTCGGGAAGGGACGGCACAGAGGTGAGCAGGAACCAACCGGCCTGTCTGTGGTGGGGCTGGCCCCGGGGCAGGCGTGGGGGTGATGGCTGGAAGTGGGATGGCGCGTGAGTTGGCACCAGCCAGCGGTGGAGGCAGAGACTCAGAGGTCAGGGATCTCTCTCTCTGTCTCTGTCTCTCTCTCTCTCCCTCAGGGAGCTGAGGAGGGTAAGGTGGCGCCCCCTGCCCACATCGCCTACCTCTCCATGGGCCCTTCTTTCTCTGGCCGCTCCGGGAGCCCTGCGGGCTTGGGTTCAACCCCCCACACACCGCACAGGCCAAGGGCGCATGCGTGACCGCCGGGGCCTAGGGCTGGCCTCGGGGGGGGGGGGGTCCTCAGTGAAGGCCCCGCCCTCCCTCCAGGCTCTGACCCAGCTGCAGCTCTTCCATCGCCGCCCTTCTGGACTCGGCTTCAGCTGTCTCCCTCCCCTCCCCCACTCCCACTCAGCTTGCAGGCCGCTTCCCTGCCTTGAAAGCATTTCTCTGGCCCTGAGGGCCACAGACCTACTGGGCTTCAAGCTCAAGGCTCTGCCTGGGCCTGCTGCTTCGGCCAGGGGCTCATTTTTTCCTGGAAAGACAAAACCATGGCCTCACCCCACGCCTGCACTTTGCCACGGCAGGCAGCCCAGATGTAGGAAAGGCTCTGTGGAGTCAGAAGTGCCGAGACAGGCAGATGGCACCAGATGGTTTGGTGGCCAGGGCGCAACTGGGCTAGCCCCTCCTCCCGGGAGTCGGGGAGGCCCGGCCTTCCTAGTGCCCAGGCCACGGCTCCGGGGAGAAACCCGCCATGGAGGGCACGCAGGAGGCCCTCTGCCTGAGGTGGCAGGTGTCACGCCAGCGCCACTGCAAGCCTGGCTCGGCTTGCCTGCTTTCTCCAAAGGAGGCTGGCCGACCAGCCGAAGCTGGCACCTGGGCCAGGCCCCTTCCAAGGGGACGAGTTCCAGAGGCTAGAGCCCTGGGGGCGGCTGCCAAGTCTCCTGGGGCGTGTGCTGGGCCCCCGTCAGAGGAGGAAGCAGCCTGGTAAACGGTGTGCCAGGCCTGAGATCTGGAGGCCTCCCACAGCCGGGTCCCTGTCCTGCCCAGGCCCCCCGAGGGAGGACGATGGTCGGGCAGTGGCGAGCGGGGTGGGGCTGGCGCCGAGCCTGCCCTTGGATGCCCCGGGGAAGGGCGCCGGGGGATGGGCTGCCCCTGGCCAGGTCTGAGGGACCGACCCAGCTCGGGGCTGTCGGGGGCAGAGAGAGAACCCCCCTCCGCCCTTTCCCTTCAGGTTCTTAGGGCTGGCCAAATCCTTCCCAAGACAGCTTGTCTGGAGAAAATCAGACCCAGCTGAAGAACATGTGTCCATGGGGGAAACCCGGGAAACTGAGTCTCCCCACACAATAGCAGAGATTCTCATCTTGCATCCTCTCCTGAGCTAATGACAAAGGTGGATGTCCTGGGTGGGCCTGTGGAATGGGAGAGGGGAGGAAGTCTATTGTCATGCAGAGGGACATGGAAATACTTGTCTGAAGCTTATCCCCTGCACTGGGGTCAGGTCGGGAAGGGACGGCACAGAGGTGAGCAGGAACCAACCGGCCTGTCTGTGGTGGGGCTGGCCCCGGGGCAGGCGTGGGGGTGATGGCTGGAAGTGGGATGGCGCGTGAGTTGGCACCAGCCAGCGGTGGAGGCAGAGACTCAGAGGTCAGGGATCTCTCTCTCTGTCTCTGCCTCTGTCTCTCTCCCTCAGGGAGCTGAGGAGAGTAAGGTGGCGCCCCCTGCCCACATCGCCTACCTCTCCATGGGCCCTTCTTTCTCTGGCCGCTCCGGGAGCCCTGCGGGCTTGGGTTCAACCCCCCACACACCGCACAGGCCAAGGGCGCATGCGTGACCGCCGGGGCCTAGGGCTGGCCTCGGGGGGGGGGTCCTCAGTGAAGGCCCCGCCCTCCCTCCAGGCTCTGACCCAGCTGCAGCTCTTCCATCGCCGCCCTTCTGGACTCGGCTTCAGCTGTCTCCCTCCCCTCCCCCACTCCCACTCAGCTTGCAGGCCGCTTCCCTGCCTTGAAAGCATGGCTCTGGCCCTGAGGGCCACAGACCTACTGGGCTTCAAGCTCAAGGCTCTGCCGGGGCCTGCTGCTTCGGCCAGGGGCTCATTTTTCCTGGAAAGACAAAACCATGGCCTCACCCCACGCCTGCACTTTGCCACGGCAGGCAGCCCAGATGTAGGAAAGGCTCTGTGGAGTCAGAAGTGCCGAGACAGGCAGATGGCACCAGAGGGTTTGGGGGCCAGGGCGCAACTGGGCTAGCCCCTCCTCCCGGGAGTCGGGGAGGCCCGGCCTTCCTAGTGCCCAGGCCACGGCTCCGGGGAGAAACCCGCCATGGAGGGCACGCGGGAGGCCCTCTGCCTGAGGTGGCAGGTGTCACGCCAGGGCCACTGCAAGCCTGGCTCGGCTTGCCTGCTTTCTCCAAAGGAGGCTGGCCGACCAGCCGAACCTGGCACCTGGGCCAGGCCCCTTCCAAGGGGACGAGTTCCAGAGGATAGAGCCCTGGGGGCGGCTGCCAAGTCTCCTGGGGCGTGTGCTGGGCCCCCGTCAGAGGAGGAAGCAGCCTGGTAAACGGTGTGTGCCAGGCCTGAGATCTGGAGGCCTCCCACAGCCGGGGTCCCTGTCCTGCCCAGGCCCCCCGAGGGAGGACGATGGTCGGGCAGTGGCGAGCGGGGTGGGGCTGGCGCCGAGCCTGCCCTTGGATGCCCCGGGGAATGGCGCCGGGGGATGGGCTGCCCCTGGCCAGGTCTGAGGGACCGACCCAGCTCGGGGCTGTCGGGGGCAGAGAGAGAACCCCCCTCCGCCCTTTCCCTTCAGGTTCTTAGGGCTGGCCAAATCCTTCCCAAGACAGCTTGTCTGGAGAAAATCAGACCCAGCTGAAGAACATGTGTCCATGGGGGAAACCCGGGAAACTGAGTCTCCCCACACAATAGCAGAGATTCTCATCTTGCATCCTCTCCTGAGCTAATGACAAAGGTGGATGTCCCGGGTGGGCCTGTGGAATGGGAGAGGGGAGGAAGTCTATTGTCATGCAGAGGGACATGGAAATACTTGTCTGAAGCTTATCCCCTGCACTGGGGTCAGGTCGGGAAGGGACGGCACAGAGGTGAGCAGGAACCAACCGGCCTGTCTGTGGTGGGGCTGGCCCCGGGGCAGGCGTGGGGGTGATGGCTGGAAGTGGGATGGCGCGTGAGTTGGCACCAGCCAGCGGTGGAGGCAGAGACTCAGAGGTCAGGGATCTCTCTCTCTGTCTCTGTCTCTCTCTCTCTCCCTCAGGGAGCTGAGGAGGGTAAGGTGGCGCCCCCTGCCCACATCGCCTACCTCTCCATGGGCCCTTCTTTCTCTGGCCGCTCCGGGAGCCCTGCGGGCTTGGGTTCAACCCCCCACACACCGCACAGGCCAAGGGCGCATGCGTGACCGCCGGGGCCTAGGGCTGGCCTCGGGGGGGGGGGGTCCTCAGTGAAGGCCCCGCCCTCCCTCCAGGCTCTGACCCAGCTGCAGCTCTTCCATCGCCGCCCTTCTGGACTGGGCTTCAGCTGTCTCCCTCCCCTCCCCCACTCCCACTCAGCTTGCAGGCCGCTTCCCTGCCTTGAAAGCATTTCTCTGGCCCTGAGGGCCACAGACCTACTGGGCTTCAAGCTCAAGGCTCTGCCTGGGCCTGCTGCTTCGGCCAGGGGCTCATTTTTTCCTGGAAAGACAAAACCATGGCCTCACCCCACGCCTGCACTTTGCCACGGCAGGCAGCCCAGATGTAGGAAAGGCTCTGTGGAGTCAGAAGTGCCGAGACAGGCAGATGGCACCAGATGGTTTGGTGGCCAGGGCGCAACTGGGCTAGCCCCTCCTCCCGGGAGTCGGGGAGGCCCGGCCTTCCTAGTGCCCAGGCCACGGCTCCGGGGAGAAACCCGCCATGGAGGGCACGCAGGAGGCCCTCTGCCTGAGGTGGCAGGTGTCACGCCAGCGCCACTGCAAGCCTGGCTCGGCTTGCCTGCTTTCTCCAAAGGAGGCTGGCCGACCAGCCGAACCTGGCACCTGGGCCAGGCCCCTTCCAAGGGGACGAGTTCCAGAGGATAGAGCCCTGGGGGCGGCTGCCAAGTCTCCTGGGGCGTGTGCTGGGCCCCCGTCAGAGGAGGAAGCAGCCTGGTAAACGGTGTGCCAGGCCTGAGATCTGGAGGCCTCCCACAGCCGGGTCCCTGTCCTGCCCAGGCCCCCCGATGGAGGACGATGGTCGGGCAGTGGCGAGCGGGGTGGGGCTGGCGCCGAGCCTGCCCTTGGATGCCCCGGGGAAGGGCGCTGGGGGATGGGCTGCCCCTGGCCAGGTCTGAGGGACCGACCCATCTCGGGGCTGTCGGGGGCAGAGAGAGAACCCCCCTCCGCCCTTTCCCTTCAGGTTCTTAGGGCTGGCCAAATCCTTCCCAAGACAGCTTGTCTGGAGAAAATCAGACCCAGCTGAAGAACATGTGTCCATGGGGGAAACCCGGGAAACTGAGTCTCCCCACACAATAGCAGAGATTCTCATCTTGCATCCTCTCCTGAGCTAATGACAAAGGTGGATGTCCCGGGTGGGCCTGTGGAATGGGAGAGGGGAGGAAGTCTATTGTCATGCAGAGGGACATGGAAAGACTTGTCTGAAGCTTATCCCCTGCACTGGGGTCAGGTCGGGAAGGGACAGCATGGAGGTGAGCAGGAACCAACCGGCCTGTCTGTGGTGGGGCTGGCCCCGGGGCAGGCATGGGGGTGATGGCTGGAAGTGGGATGGCGCGTGAGTTGGCACCAGCCAGCGGTGGAGGCAGAGACTCAGAGGTCATGGATCTCTCTCTCTGTCTCTGTCTCTCTCTCTCTCCCTCAGGGAGCTGAGGAGAGTAAGGTGGCGCCCCCTGCCCACCTCGCCTACCTCTCCATGGGCCCTTCTTTCTCTGGCCGCTCCGGGAGCCCTGTGGGCTTGGGTTCAACCCCCCACACACCGCACAGGCCAAGGGCGCATGCGTGACCGCCGGGGCCTAGGGCTGGCCTCGGGGCGGGGGGGGGGGTCCTCAGTGAAGGCCCCGCCCTCCCTCCAGGCTCTGACCCAGCTGCAGCTCTTCCATCGCCGCCCTTCTGGACTCGGCTTCAGCTGTCTCCCTCCACTCCCCCACTCCCACTCAGCTTGCAGGCCGCTTCCCTGCCTTGAAAGCATGGCTCTGGCCCTGAGGGCCACAGACCTACTGGGCTTCAAGCTCAAGGCTCTGCCTGGGCCTGCTGCTTCGGCCAGGGGCTCATTTTTTCCTGGAAAGACAAAACCATGGCCTCACCCCACGCCTGCACTGTGCCACGGCAGGCAGCCCAGATGTAGGAAAGGCTCTGTGGAGTCAGAAGTGGCGAGACAGGCAGATGGCACCAGAGGGTTTGGGGGCCAGGGCGCAACTGGGCTAGCCCCTCCTCCCGGGAGTCGGGGAGGCCCGGCCTTCCTAGTGCCCAGGCCACGGCTCCGGGGAGAAACCCGCCATGGAGGGGCACGCGGGAGGCCCTCTGCCTGAGGTGGCAGGTGTCACGCCAGGGCACTGCAAGCCTGGCTCGGCTTGCCTGCTTTCTCCAAAGGAGGCTGGCCGACCAGCCGAACCTGGCACCTGGGCCAGGCCCCTTCCAAGGGGACGAGTTCCAGAGGCTAGAGCCCTGGGGGCGGCTGCCAAGTCTCCTGGGGCGTGTGCTGGGCCCCCGTCAGAGGAGGAAGCAGCCTGGTAAACGGTGTGCCAGGCCTGAGATCTGGAGGCCTCCCACAGCCGGGTCCCTGTCCTGCCCAGGCCCCCCGAGGGAGGACGATGGTCGGGCAGTGGCGAGCGGGGTGGGGCTGGCGCCGAGCCTGCCCTTGGATGCCCTGGGGAAGGGCGCCGGGGGATGGGCTGCCCCTGGCCAGGTCTGAGGGACCGACCCAGCTCGGGGCTGTCGGGGGCAGAGAGAGAACCCCCCTCCGCCCTTTCCCTTCAGGTTCTTAGGGCTGGCCAAATCCTTCCCAAGACAGCTTGTCTGGAGAAAATCAGACCCAGCTGAAGAACATGTGTCCATGGGGGAAACCGGGGAAACTGAGTCTCCCCACACAATAGCAGAGATTCTCATCTTGCATCCTCTCCTGAGCTAATGACAAAGGTGGATGTCCCGGGTGGGCCTGTGGAATGGGAGAGGGGAGGAAGTGTATTGTCATGCAGAGGGACATGGAAAGACTTGTCTGAAGCTTATCCCCTGCACTGGGGTCAGGTCCGGAAAGGGGTGGCACAGAGGTCAGCAGGAACCAACCGGCCTGTCTGTGGTGGGGCTGGCCCCGGGGCAGGCGTGGGGGTGATGGCTGGAAGTGGGATGGTGCGTGAGTTGGCACCAGCCAGCGGTGGAGGCAGAGGACTCAGAGGTCAGGGATCTCTCTCTCTGTCTCTGTCTCTCTCTCTCTCTCTCAGGGAGCTGAGGAGAGTAAGGTGGCGCCCGCTGCCCACATCGCCTACCTCTCCATGGGCCCTTCTTTCTCTGGCCGCTCCGGGAGCCCTGCGGGCTTGGGTTCAACCCCCCACACACCGCACAGGCCAAGGGCGCATGCGTGACCGCCGGGGCCTAGGGCTGGCCTCGGGGGGGGGGTGGTCCTCAGTGAAGGCACCGCCCTCCCTCCAGGCTCTGACCCAGCTGCAGCTCTTCCATCGCCGCCCTTCTGGACTCGGCTTCAGCTGTCTCCCTCCCCTCCCCCACTCCCACTCAGCTTGCAGGCCGCTTCCCTGCCTTGAAAGCATTTCTCTGGCCCTGAGGGCCACAGACCTACTGGGCTTCAAGCTCAAGGCTCTGCCTGGGCCTGCTGCTTCGGCCAGGGGCTCATTTTTTCCTGGAAAGACAAAACCATGGCCTCACCCCACGCCTGCACTTTGCCACGGCAGGCAGCCCAGATGTAGGAAAGGCTCTGTGGAGTCAGAAGTGCCGAGACAGGCAGATGGCACCAGATGGTTTGGTGGCCAGGGCGCAACTGGGCTAGCCCCTCCTCCCGGGAGTCGGGGAGGCCCGGCCTTCCTAGTGCCCAGGCCACGGCTCCGGGGAGAAACCCGCCATGGAGGGCACGCGGGAGGCCCTCTGCCTGAGGTGGCAGGTGTCACGCCAGCGCCACTGCAAGCCTGGCTCGGCTTGCCTGCTTTCTCCAAAGGAGGCTGGCCGACCAGCCGAACCTGGCACCTGGGCCAGGCCCCTTCCAAGGGGACGAGTTCCAGAGGCTAGAGCCCTGGGGGCGGCTGCCAAGTCTCCTGGGGCGTGTGCTGGGCCCCCGTCAGAGGAGGAAGCAGCCTGGTAAACGGTGTGCCAGGCCTGAGATCTGGAGGCCTCCCACAGCCGGGTCCCTGTCCTGCCCAGGCCCCCCGAGGGAGGACGATGGTCGGGCAGTGGCGAGCGGGGTGGGGCTGGCGCCGAGCCTGCCCTTGGATGCCCTGGGGAAGGGCGCCGGGGGATGGGCTGCCCCTGGCCAGGTCTGAGGGACCGACCCAGCTCGGGGCTGTCGGGGGCAGAGAGAGAACCCCCCTCCGCCCTTTCCCTTCAGGTTCTTAGGGCTGGCCAAATCCTTCCCAAGACAGCTTGTCTGGAGAAAATCAGACCCAGCTGAAGAACATGTGTCCATGGGGGAAACCCGGGAAACTGAGTCTCCCCACACAATAGCAGAGATTCTCATCTTGCATCCTCTCCTGAGCTAATGACAAAGGTGGATGTCCCGGGTGGGCCTGTGGAATGGGAGAGGGGAGGAAGTGTATTGTCATGCAGAGGGACATGGAAAGACTTGTCTGAAGCTTATCCCCTGCACTGGGGTCAGGTCCGGAAGGGATGGCACAGAGGTCAGCAGGAACCAACCGGCCTGTCTGTGGTGGGGCTGGCCCCGGGGCAGGCGTGGGGGTGATGGCTGGAAGTGGGATGGCGCGTGAGTTGGCACCAGCCAGCGGTGGAGGCAGAGACTCAGAGGTCAGGGATCTCTCTCTCTGTCTCTGTCTCTCTCTCTCTCTCTCAGGGAGCTGAGGAGAGTAAGGTGGCGCCCGCTGCCCACATCGCCTACCTCTCCATGGGCCCTTCTTTCTCTGGCCGCTCCGGGAGCCCTGCGGGCTTGGGTTCAACCCCCCACACACCGCACAGGCCAAGGGCGCATGCGTGACCGCCGGGGCCTAGGGCTGGCCTCGGGGGGGGGGGGGTCCTCAGTGAAGGCCCCGCCCTCCCTCCAGGCTCTGACCCAGCTGCAGCTCTTCCATCGCCGCCCTTCTGGACTCGGCTTCAGCTGTCTCCCTCCCCTCCCCCACTCCCACTCAGCTTGCAGGCCGCTTCCCTGCCTTGAAAGCATGGCTCTGGCCCTGAGGGCCACAGACCTACTGGGCTTCAAGCTCAAGGCTCTGCCTGGGCCTGCTGCTTCGGCCAGGGGCTCATTTTTTCTGGAAAGACAAAACCATGGCCTCACCCCACGCCTGCACTGTGCCACGGCAGGCAGCCCAGATGTAGGAAAGGCTCTGTGGAGTCAGAAGTGCCGAGACAGGCAGATGGCACCAGAGGGTTTGGGGGCCAGGGCGCAACTGGGCTAGCCCCTCCTCCCGGGAGTCGGGGAGGCCCGGCCTTCCTAGTGCCCATGCCACGGCTCCGGGGAGAAACCCGCCATGGAGGGCACGCGGGAGGCCCTCTGCCTGAGGTGGCAGGTGTCACGCCAGGGCCACTGCAAGCCTGGCTCGGCTTGCCTGCTTTCTCCAAAGGAGGCTGGCCGACCAGCCGAACCTGGCACCTGGGCCAGGCCCCTTCCAAGGGGACGAGTTCCAGAGGATAGAGCCCTGGGGGCGGCTGCCAAGTCTCCTGGGGCGTGTGCTGGGCCCCCGTCAGAGGAGGAAGCAGCCTGGTAAACGGTGTGCCAGGCCTGAGATCTGGAGGCCTCCCACAGCCGGGTCCCTGTCCTGCCCAGGCCCCCCGATGGAGGACGATGGTCGGGCAGTGGCGAGCGGGGTGGGGCTGGCGCCGAGCCTGCCCTTGGATGCCCCGGGGAAGGGCGCTGGGGGATGGGCTGCCCCTGGCCAGGTCTGAGGGACCGACCCATCTCGGGGCTGTCGGGGGCAGAGAGAGAACCCCCCTCCGCCCTTTCCCTTCAGGTTCTTAGGGCTGGCCAAATCCTTCCCAAGACAGCTTGTCTGGAGAAAATCAGACCCAGCTGAAGAACATGTGTCCATGGGGGAAACCCGGGAAACTGAGTCTCCCCACACAATAGCAGAGATTCTCATCTTGCATCCTCTCCTGAGCTAATGACAAAGGTGGATGTCCCGGGTGGGCCTGTGGAATGGGAGAGGGGAGGAAGTCTATTGTCATGCAGAGGGACATGGAAAGACTTGTCTGAAGCTTATCCCCTGCACTGGGGTCAGGTCGGGAAGGGACAGCACGGAGGTGAGCAGGAACCAACCGGCCTGTCTGTGGTGGGGCTGGCCCCTGGGCAGGCATGGGGGTGATGGCTGGAAGTGGGATGGCGCGTGAGTTGGCACCAGCCAGCGGTGGAGGCAGAGACTCAGAGGTCATGGATCTCTCTCTCTGTCTCTGTCTCTCTCTCTCTCCCTCAGGGAGCTGAGGAGAGTAAGGTGGCGCCCCCTGCCCACCTCGCCTACCTCTCCATGGGCCCTTCTTTCTCTGGCCGCTCCGGGAGCCCTGTGGGCTTGGGTTCAACCCCCCACACACCGCACAGGCCAAGGGCGCATGCGTGACCGCCGGGGCCTAGGGCTGGCCTCGGGGCGGGGGGGGGGGGTCCTCAGTGAAGGCCCCGCCCTCCCTCCAGGCTCTGACCCAGCTGCAGCTCTTCCATCGCCGCCCTTCTGGACTCGGCTTCAGCTGTCTCCCTCCACTCCCCCACTCCCACTCAGCTTGCAGGCCGCTTCCCTGCCTTGAAAGCATGGCTCTGGCCCTGAGGGCCACAGACCTACTGGGCTTCAAGCTCAAGGCTCTGCCTGGGCCTGCTGCTTCGGCCAGGGGCTCATTTTTTCCTGGAAAGACAAAACCATGGCCTCACCCCACGCCTGCACTGTGCCACGGCAGGCAGCCCAGATGTAGGAAAGGCTCTGTGGAGTCAGAAGTGGCGAGACAGGCAGATGGCACCAGAGGGTTTGGGGGCCAGGGCGCAACTGGGCTAGCCCCTCCTCCCGGGAGTCGGGGAGGCCCGGCCTTCCTAGTGCCCAGGCCACGGCTCCGGGGAGAAACCCGCCATGGAGGGCACGCGGGAGGCCCTCTGCCTGAGGTGGCAGGTGTCACGCCAGGGCCACTGCAAGCCTGGCTCGGCTTGCCTGCTTTCTCCAAAGGAGGCTGGCCGACCAGCCGAACCTGGCACCTGGGCCAGGCCCCTTCCAAGGGGACGAGTTCCAGAGGCTAGAGCCCTGGGGGCGGCTGCCAAGTCTCCTGGGGCGTGTGCTGGGCCCCCGTCAGAGGAGGAAGCAGCCTGGTAAACGGTGTGCCAGGCCTGAGATCTGGAGGCCTCCCACAGCCGGGTCCCTGTCCTGCCCAGGCCCCCCGAGGGAGGACGATGGTCGGGCAGTGGCGAGCGGGGTGGGGCTGGCGCCGAGCCTGCCCTTGGATGCCCTGGGGAAGGGCGCCGGGGGATGGGCTGCCCCTGGCCAGGTCTGAGGGACCGACCCAGCTCGGGGCTGTCGGGGGCAGAGAGAGAACCCCCCTCCGCCCTTTCCCTTCAGGTTCTTAGGGCTGGCCAAATCCTTCCCAAGACAGCTTGTCTGGAGAAAATCAGACCCAGCTGAAGAACATGTGTCCATGGGGGAAACCCGGGAAACTGAGTCTCCCCACACAATAGCAGAGATTCTCATCTTGCATCCTCTCCTGAGCTAATGACAAAGGTGGATGTCCCGGGTGGGCCTGTGGAATGGGAGAGGGGAGGAAGTGTATTGTCATGCAGAGGGACATGGAAAGACTTGTCTGAAGCTTATCCCCTGCACTGGGGTCAGGTCCGGAAGGGGTGGCACAGAGGTCAGCAGGAACCAACCGGCCTGTCTGTGGTGGGGCTGGCCCCGGGGCAGGCGTGGGGGTGATGGCTGGAAGTGGGATGGTGCGTGAGTTGGCACCAGCCAGCGGTGGAGGCAGAGACTCAGAGGTCAGGGATCTCTCTCTCTGTCTCTGTCTCTCTCTCTCTCTCTCAGGGAGCTGAGGAGAGTAAGGTGGCGCCCGCTGCCCACATCGCCTACCTCTCCATGGGCCCTTCTTTCTCTGGCCGCTCCGGGAGCCCTGCGGGCTTGGGTTCAACCCCCCACACACCGCACAGGCCAAGGGCGCATGCGTGACCGCCGGGGCCTAGGGCTGGCCTCGGGGGGGGGGTGGTCCTCAGTGAAGGCACCGCCCTCCCTCCAGGCTCTGACCCAGCTGCAGCTCTTCCATCGCCGCCCTTCTGGACTCGGCTTCAGCTGTCTCCCTCCCCTCCCCCACTCCCACTCAGCTTGCAGGCCGCTTCCCTGCCTTGAAAGCATTTCTCTGGCCCTGAGGGCCACAGACCTACTGGGCTTCAAGCTCAAGGCTCTGCCTGGGCCTGCTGCTTCGGCCAGGGGCTCATTTTTTCCTGGAAAGACAAAACCATGGCCTCACCCCACGCCTGCACTTTGCCACGGCAGGCAGCCCAGATGTAGGAAAGGCTCTGTGGAGTCAGAAGTGCCGAGACAGGCAGATGGCACCAGATGGTTTGGTGGCCAGGGCGCAACTGGGCTAGCCCCTCCTCCCGGGAGTCGGGGAGGCCCGGCCTTCCTAGTGCCCAGGCTACGGCTCCGGGGAGAAACCCGCCATGGAGGGCACGCGGGAGGCCCTCTGCCTGAGGTGGCAGGTGTCACGCCAGCGCCACTGCAAGCCTGGCTCGGCTTGCCTGCTTTCTCCAAAGGAGGCTGGCCGACCAGCCGAACCTGGCACCTGGGCCAGGCCCCTTCCAAGGGGACGAGTTCCAGAGGCTAGAGCCCTGGGGGCGGCTGCCAAGTCTCCTGGGGCGTGTGCTGGGCCCCCGTCAGAGGAGGAAGCAGCCTGGTAAACGGTGTGCCAGGCCTGAGATCTGGAGGCCTCCCACAGCCGGGTCCCTGTCCTGCCCAGGCCCCCCGAGGGAGGACGATGGTCGGGCAGTGGCGAGCGGGGTGGGGCTGGCGCCGAGCCTGCCCTTGGATGCCCTGGGGAAGGGCGCCGGGGGATGGGCTGCCCCTGGCCAGGTCTGAGGGACCGACCCAGCTCGGGGCTGTCGGGGGCAGAGAGAGAACCCCCCTCCGCCCTTTCCCTTCAGGTTCTTAGGGCTGGCCAAATCCTTCCCAAGACAGCTTGTCTGGAGAAAATCAGACCCAGCTGAAGAACATGTGTCCATGGGGGAAACCCGGGAAACTGAGTCTCCCCACACAATAGCAGAGATTCTCATCTTGCATCCTCTCCTGAGCTAATGACAAAGGTGGATGTCCCGGGTGGGCCTGTGGAATGGGAGAGGGGAGGAAGTGTATTGTCATGCAGAGGGACATGGAAAGACTTGTCTGAAGCTTATCCCCTGCACTGGGGTCAGGTCCGGAAGGGATGGCACAGAGGTCAGCAGGAACCAACCGGCCTGTCTGTGGTGGGGCTGGCCCCGGGGCAGGCGTGGGGGTGATGGCTGGAAGTGGGATGGCGCGTGAGTTGGCACCAGCCAGCGGTGGAGGCAGAGACTCAGAGGTCAGGGATCTCTCTCTCTGTCTCTGTCTCTCTCTCTCTCTCTCAGGGAGCTGAGGAGAGTAAGGTGGCGCCCGCTGCCCACATCGCCTACCTCTCCATGGGCCCTTCTTTCTCTGGCCGCTCCGGGAGCCCTGCGGGCTTGGGTTCAACCCCCCACACACCGCACAGGCCAAGGGCGCATGCGTGACCGCCGGGGCCTAGGGCTGGCCTCGGGGGGGGGGGGGTCCTCAGTGAAGGCCCCGCCCTCCCTCCAGGCTCTGACCCAGCTGCAGCTCTTCCATCGCCGCCCTTCTGGACTCGGCTTCAGCTGTCTCCCTCCCCTCCCCCACTCCCACTCAGCTTGCAGGCCGCTTCCCTGCCTTGAAAGCATTTCTCTGGCCCTGAGGGCCACAGACCTACTGGGCTTCAAGCTCAAGGCTCTGCCTGGGCCTGCTGCTTCGGCCAGGGGCTCATTTTTTCCTGGAAAGACAAAACCATGGCCTCACCCCACGCCTGCACTTTGCCACGGCAGGCAGCCCAGATGTAGGAAAGGCTCTGTGGAGTCAGAAGTGCCGAGACAGGCAGATGGCACCAGATGGTTTGGTGGCCAGGGCGCAACTGGGCTAGCCCCTCCTCCCGGGAGTCGGGGAGGCCCGGCCTTCCTAGTGCCCAGGCCACGGCTCCGGGGAGAAACCCGCCATGGAGGGCACGCGGGAGGCCCTCTGCCTGAGGTGGCAGGTGTCACGCCAGCGCCACTGCAAGCCTGGCTCGGCTTGCCTGCTTTCTCCAAAGGAGGCTGGCCGACCAGCCGAACCTGGCACCTGGGCCAGGCCCCTTCCAAGGGGACGAGTTCCAGAGGCTAGAGCCCTGGGGGCGGCTGCCAAGTCTCCTGGGGCGTGTGCTGGGCCCCCGTCAGAGGAGGAAGCAGCCTGGTAAACGGTGTGCCAGGCCTGAGATCTGGAGGCCTCCCACAGCCGGGTCCCTGTCCTGCCCAGGCCCCCCGAGGGAGGACGATGGTCGGGCAGTGGCGAGCGGGGTGGGGCTGGCGCCGAGCCTGCCCTTGGATGCCCCGGGGAAGGGCGCCGGGGGATGGGCTGCCCCTGGCCAGGTCTGAGGGACCGACCCAGCTCGGGGCTGTCGGGGGCAGAGAGAGAACCCCCCTCCGCCGTTTCCCTTCAGGTTCTTAGGGCTGGCCAAATCCTTCCCAAGACAGCTTGTCTGGAGAAAATCAGACCCAGCTGAAGAACATGTGTCCATGGGGGAAACCCCGGAAACTGAGTCTCCCCACACAATAGCAGAGATTCTCATCTTGCATCCTCTCCTGAGCTAATGACAAAGGTGGATGTCCCGGGTGGGCCTGTGGAATGGGAGAGGGGAGGAAGTCTATTGTCATGCAGAGGGACATGGAAATACTTGTCTGAAGCTTATCCCCTGCACTGGGGTCAGGTCGAGAAGGGACGGCACAGAGGTGAGCAGGAACCAACCGGCCTGTCTGTGGTGGGGCTGGCCCCGGTGCAGGCGTGGGGGTGATGGCTGGAAGTGGGATGGCGCGTGAGTTGGCACCAGCCAGCGGTGGAGGCAGAGACTCAGAGGTCAGGGATCTCTCTCTCTGTCTCTGTCTCTGTCTCTCTCCCTCAGGGAGCTGAGGAGAGTAAGGTGGCGCCCCCTGCCCACATCGCCTACCTCTCCATGGGCCCTTCTTTCTCTGGCCGCTCCGGGAGCCCTGCGGGCTTGGGTTCAACCCCCCACACACCGCACAGGCCAAGGGCGCATGCGTGACCGCCGGGGCCTAGGGCTGGCCTCGGGGGGGGGGGGGTCCTCAGTGAAGGCCCGGCCCTCCCTCCAGGCTCTGACCCAGCTGCAGCTCTTCCATCGCCGCCCTTCTGGACTCGGCTTCAGCTGTCTCCCTCCCCTCCCCCACTCCCACTCAGCTTGCAGGCAGCTTCCCTGCCTTGAAAGCATGGCTCTGGCCCTGAGGGCCACAGACCTACTGGGCTTCAAGCTCAAGGCTCTGCCTGGGCCTGCTGCTTCGGCCAGGGGCTCATTTTTTCCTGGAAAGACAAAACCATGGCCTCACCCAATGCCTGCACATTGCCACGGCAGGCAGCCCAGATGTAGGAAAGGCTCTGTGGAGTCAGAAGTGCCGAGACAGGCAGATGGCACCAGAGGGTTTTGGGGGCCAGGGCGCAACTGGGCTAGCCCCTCCTCCCGGGAGTCGGGGAGGCCCGGCCTTCCTAGTGCCCAGGCCACGGCTCCGGGGAGAAACCCGCCATGGAGGGCACGCGGGAGTCCCTCTGCCTGAGGTGGCAGGTGTCACGCCAGGGCCACTGCAAGCCTGGCTCGGCTTGCCTGCTTTCTCCAAAGGAGGCTGGCCGACCAGCCGAACCTGGCACCTGGGCCAGGCCCCTTCCAAGGGGACGAGTTCCAGAGGCTAGAGCCCTGGGGGCGGCTACCAAGTCTCCTGGGGCGTGTGCTGGGCCCCCGTCAGAGGAGGAAGCAGCCTGGTAAACGGTGTGCCAGGCCTGAGATCTGGAGGCCTCCCACAGCCGGGTCCCTGTCCTGCCCAGGCCCCCCGAGGGAGGACGATGGTCGGGCAGTGGCGAGCGGGGTGGGGCTGGCGCCGAGCCTGCCCTTGGATGCCCCGGGGAAGGGCGCTGGGGGATGGGCTGCCCCTGGCCAGGTCTGAGGGACCGACCCAGCTCGGGGCTGTCGGGGGCAGAGAGAGAACCCCCCTCCGCCCTTTCCCTTCAGGTTCTTAGGGCTGGCCAAATCCTTCCCAAGACAGCTTGTCTGGAGAAAATCAGACCCAGCTGAAGAACATGTGTCCATGGGGGAAACCCGGGAAACTGAGTCTCCCCACACAATAGCAGAGATTCTCATCTTGCATCCTCTCCTGAGCTAATGAGAAAGGTGGATGTCCCGGGTGGGTGGGCCTGTGGAATGGGAGAGGGGAGGAAGTCTATTGTCATGCAGAGGGACATGGAAAGACTTGTCTGAAGCTTATCCCCTGCACTGGGGTCAGGTCGGGAAGGGATGGCACAGAGGTGAGCAGGAACCAACCGGCCTGTCTGTGGTGGGGCTGGCCCCGGGGCAGGCGTGGGGGTGATGGCTGGAAGTGGGATGGCGCGTGAGTTGGCACCAGCCAGCGGTGGAGGCAGAGACTCAGAGGTCAGGGATCTCTCTCTCTGTCTCTGTCTCTCTCTCTCTCCCTCAGGGAGCTGAGGAGAGTAAGGTGGCGCCCCCTGCCCACATCGCCTACCTCTCCATGGGCCCTTCTTTCTCTGGCCGCTCCGGGAGCCCTGCGGGCTTGGGTTCAACCCCCCACACACCGCACAGGCCAAGGGCGCATGCGTGACCGCCGGGGCCTAGGGCTGGCCTCGGGGGGGGGGTCCTCAGTGAAGGCCCCGCCCTCCCTCCAGGCTCTGACCCAGCTGCAGCTCTTCCATCGCCGCCCTTCTGGACTCGGCTTCAGCTGTCTCCCTCCCCTCTCCCACTCCCACTCAGCTTGCAGGCCGCTTCCCTGCCTTGAAAGCATGGCTCTGGCCCTGAGGGCCACAGACCTACTGGGCTTCAAGCTCAAGGCTCTGCCTGGGCCTGCTGCTTCGGCCAGGGGCTCATTGTTTCCTGGAAAGACAAAACCATGGCCTCACCCCATGCCTGCACATTGCCACGGCAGGCAGCCCAGATGTAGGAAAGGCTCTGTGGAGTCAGAAGTGCCGAGACAGGCAGATGGCACCAGAGGGTTTGGGGGCCAGGGCGCAACTGGGCTAGCCCCTCCTCCCGGGAGTCGGGGAGGCCCGGCCTTCCTAGTGCCCAGGCCACGGCTCCGGGGAGAAACCCGCCATGGAGGGCACGCGGGAGGCCCTCTGCCTGAGGTGGCAGGTGTCACGCCAGGGCCACTGCAAGCCTGGCTCGGCTTGCCTGCTTTCTCCAAAGGAGGCTGGCCGACCAGCCGAACCTGGCACCTGGGCCAGGCCCCTTCCAAGGGGACGAGTTCCAGAGGATAGAGCCCTGGGGGCGGCTGCCAAGTCTCCTGGGGCGTGTGCTGGGCCCCCGTCAGAGGAGGAAGCAGCCTGGTAAACGGTGTGCCAGGCCTGAGATCTGGAGGCCTCCCACAGCCGGGTCCCTGTCCTGCCCAGGCCCCCCGAGGGAGGACGATGGTCGGGCAGTGGCGAGCGGGGTGGGGCTGGCGCCGAGCCTGCCCTTGGATGCCCCGGGGAAGGGCGCCGGGGGATGGGCTGCCCCTGGCCAGGTCTGAGGGACCGACCCAGCTCGGGGCTGTCGGGGGCAGAGAGAGAACCCCCCTCCGCCCTTTCCCTTCAGGTTCTTAGGGCTGGCCAAATCCTTCCCAAGACAGCTTGTCTGGAGAAAATCAGACCCAGCTGAAGAACATGTGTCCATGGGGGAAACCCGGGAAACTGAGTCTCCCCACACAATAGCAGAGATTCTCATCTTGCATCCTCTCCTGAGCTAATGACAAAGGTGGATGTCCCGGGTGGGCCTGTGGAATGGGAGAGGGGAGGAAGTCTATTGTCATGCAGAGGGACATGGAAAGACTTGTCTGAAGCTTATCCCCTGCACTGGGGTCAGGTCGGGAAGGGACGGCACAGAGGTGAGCAGGAACCAACCGGCCTGTCTGTGGTGGGGCTGGCCCCGGGGCAGGCATGGGGGTGATGGCTGGAAGTGGGATGGCGCGTGAGTTGGCACCTGCCAGCGGTGGAGGCAGAGACTCAGAGGTCAGGGATCTCTCTCTCTGTCTCTGTCTCTCTCTCTCTCCCTCAGGGAGCTGAGGAGGGTAAGGTGGCGCCCCCTGCCCACATCGCCTACCTCTCCATGGGCCCTTCTTTCTCTGGCCGCTCCGGGAGCCCTGCGGGCTTGGGTTCAACCCCCCACACACCGCACAGGCCAAGGGCGCATGCGTGACAGCCGGGGCCTAGGGCTGGCCTCGGGGGGGGGGGTCCTCAGTGAAGGCCCGGCCCTCCCTCCAGGCTCTGACCCAGCTGCAGCTCTTCCATCGCCGCCCTTCTGGACTCGGCTTCAGCTGTCTCCCTCCCCTCCCCCACTCCCACTCAGCTTGCAGGCCGCTTCCCTGCCTTGAAAGCATGGCTCTGGCCCTGAGGGCCACAGACCTACTGGGCTTCAAGCTCAAGGCTCTGCCTGGGCCTGCTGCTTCGGCCAGGGGCTCATTTTTTCCTGGAAAGACAAAACCATGGCCTCACCCCATGCCTGCACATTGCCACGGCAGGCAGCCCAGATGTAGGAAAGGCTCTGTGGAGTCAGAAGTGCCGAGACAGGCAGATGGCACCAGAGGGTTTGGGGGCCAGGGCGCAACTGGGCTAGCCCCTCCTCCCGGGAGTCGGGGAGGCCCGGCCTTCCTAGTGCCCAGGCCACGGCTCCGGGGAGAAACCCGCCATGGAGGGCACGCGGGAGGCCCTCTGCCTGAGGTGGCAGGTGTCACGCCAGGGCCACTGCAAGCCTGGCTCGGCTTGCCTGCTTTCTCCAAAGGAGGCTGGCCGACCAGCCGAACCTGGCACCTGGGCCAGGCCCCTTCCAAGGGGACGAGTTCCAGAGGCTAGAGCCCTGGGGGCGGCTGCCAAGTCTCCTGGGGCGTGTGCTGGGCCCCCGTCAGAGGAGGAAGCAGCCTGGTAAACGGTGTGCCAGGCCTGAGATCTGGAGGCCTCCCACAGCCGGGTCCCTGTCCTGCCCAGGCCCCCCGAGGGAGGACGATGGTCGGGCAGTGGCGAGCGGGGTGGGGCTGGCGCCGAGCCTGCCCTTGGATGCCCCGGGGAAGGGCGCCGGGGGATGGGCTGCCCCTGGCCAGGTCTGAGGGACCGACCCAGCTCGGGGCTGTCGGGGGCAGAGAGAGAACCCCCCTCCGCCCTTTCCCTTCAGGTTCTTAGGGCTGGCCAAATCCTTCCCAAGACAGCTTGTCTGGAGAAAATCAGACCCAGCTGAAGAACATGTGTCCATGGGGGAAACCCGGGAAACTGAGTCTCCCCACACAATAGCAGAGATTCTCATCTTGCATCCTCTCCTGAGCTAATGACAAAGGTGGATGTCCCGGGTGGGCCTGTGGAATGGGAGAGGGGAGGAAGTCTATTGTCATGCAGAGGGACATGGAAAGACTTGTCTGAAGCTTATCCCCTGCACTGGGGTCAGGTCGGGAAGGGACGGCACAGAGGTGAGCAGGAACCAACCGGCCTGTCTGTGGTGGGGCTGGCCCCGGGGCAGGCGTGGGGGTGATGGCTGGAAGTGGGATGGCGCGTGAGTTGGCACCAGCCAGCGGTGGAGGCAGAGACTCAGAGGTCAGGGATCTCTCTCTCTGTCTCTGTCTCTCTCTCTCTCCCTCAGGGAGCTGAGGAGGGTAAGGTGGCGCCCCCTGCCCACATCGCCTACCTCTCCATGGGCCCTTCTTTCTCTGGCCGCTCCGGGAGCCCTGCGGGCTTGGGTTCAACCCCCCACACACCGCACAGGCCAAGGTCGCATGCGTGACGGCCGGGGCCTAGGGCTGGCCTCGGGGGGGGGGGGTCCTCAGTGAAGGCCCCGCCCTCCCTCCAGGCCCTGACCCAGCTGCAGCTCTTCCATCGCCGCCCTTCTGGACTCGGCTTCAGCTGTCTCCCTCCACTCCCCCACTCCCACTCAGCTTGCAGGCCGCTTCCCTGCCTTGAAAGCATGGCTCTGGCCCTGAGGGCCACAGACCTACTGGGCTTCAAGCTCAAGGCTCTGCCTGGGCCTGCTGCTTCGGCCAGGGGCTCATTTTTTCCTGGAAAGACAAAACCATGGCCTCACCCCACGCCTGCACTGTGCCACGGCAGGCAGCCCAGATGTAGGAAAGGCTCTGTGGAGTCAGAAGTGCCGAGACAGGCAGATGGCACCAGAGGGTTTGGGGGCCAGGGCGCAACTGGGCTAGCCCCTCCTCCCGGGAGTCGGGGAGGCCCGGCCTTCCTAGTGCCCAGGCCACGGCTCCGGGGAGAAACCCGCCATGGAGGGCACGCGGGAGGCCCTCTGCCTGAGGTGGCAGGTGTCACGCCAGGGCCACTGCAAGCCTGGCTCGGCTTGCCTGCTTTCTCCAAAGGAGGCTGGCCGACCAGCCGAACCTGGCACCTGGGCCAGGCCCCTTCCAAGGGGACGAGTTCCAGAGGATAGAGCCCTGGGGGCGGCTGCCAAGTCTCCTGGGGCGTGTGCTGGGCCCCCGTCAGAGGAGGAAGCAGCCTGGTAAACGGTGTGCCAGGCCTGAGATCTGGAGGCCTCCCACAGCCGGGTCCCTGTCCTGCCCAGGCCCCCCGATGGAGGACGATGGTCGGGCAGTGGCGAGCGGGGTGGGGCTGGCGCCGAGCCTGCCCTTGGATGCCCCGGGGAAGGGCGCCGGGGGATGGGCTGCCCCTGGCCAGGTCTGAGGGACCGACCCATCTCGGGGCTGTCGGGGGCAGAGAGAGAACCCCCCTCCGCCCTTTCCCTTCAGGTTCTTAGGGCTGGCCAAATCCTTCCCAAGACAGCTTGTCTGGAGAAAATCAGACCCAGCTGAAGAACATGTGTCCATGGGGGAAACCCGGGAAACTGAGTCTCCCCACACAATAGCAGAGATTCTCATCTTGCATCCTCTCCTGAGCTAATGTCAAAGGTGGATGTCCCGGGTGGGCCTGTGGAATGGGAGAGGGGAGGAAGTCTATTGTCATGCAGAGGGACATGGAAAGACTTGTCTGAAGCTTATCCCCTGCACTGGGGACAGGTCGGGAAGGGACGGCATGGAGGTGAGCAGGAACCAACCTGCCTGTCTGTGGTGGGGCTGGCCCCAGGGCAGGCATGGGGGTGATGGCTGGAAGTGGGATGGCGCGTGAGTTGGCGCCAGCCAGCGGTGGAGGCAGAGACTCAGAGGTCATGGATCTCTCTCTCTGTCTCTGTCTCTCTCTCTCTCCCTCAGGGAGCTGAGGAGAGTAAGGTGGCGCCCCCTGCCCACCTCACCTACCTCTCCATGGGCCCTTCTTTCTCTGACCGCTCCGAGAGCCCTGCGGGCTTGGGTTCAACCCCCCACACACCGCACAGGCCAAGGGCGCATGCGTGACCGCCGGGGCCTAGGGCTGGCCTCGGGGGGGGGGGTCCTCAGTGAAGGCCCCGCCCTCCCTCCAGGCTCTGACCCAGCTGCAGCTCTTCCATCGCCGCCCTTCTGGACTCGGCTTCAGCTGTCTCCCTCCACTCCCCCACTCCCACTCAGCTTGCAGGCCGCTTCCCTGCCTTGAAAGCATGGCTCTGGCCCTGAGGGCCACAGACCTACTGGGCTTCAAGCTCAAGGCTCTGCCTGGGCCTGCTGCTTCGGCCAGGGGCTCATTTTTTCCTGGAAAGACAAAACCATGGCCTCACCCCACGCCTGCACTGTGCCACGGCAGGCAGCCCAGATGTAGGAAAGGCTCTGTGGAGTCAGAAGTGCCGAGACAGGCAGATGGCACCAGAGGGTTTGGGGGCCAGGGCGCAACTGGGCTAGCCCCTCCTCCCGGGAGTCGGGGAGGCCCGGCCTTCCTAGTGCCCAGGCCACGGCTCCGGGGAGAAACCCGCCATGGAGGGCACGCGGGAGGCCCTCTGCCTGAGGTGGCAGGTGTCACGCCAGGGCCACTGCAAGCCTGGCTCGGCTTGCCTGCTTTCTCCAAAGGAGGCTGGCCGACCAGCCGAACCTGGCACCTGGGCCAGGCCCCTTCCAAGGGGACGAGTTCCAGAGGCTAGAGCCCTGGGGGCGGCTGCCAAGTCTCCTGGGGCGTGTGCTGGGCCCCCGTCAGAGGAGGAAGCAGCCTGGTAAACGGTGTGCCAGGCCTGAGATCTGGAGGCCTCCCACAGCCGGGTCCCTGTCCTGCCCAGGCCCCCCGAGGGAGGACGATGGTCGGGCAGTGGCGAGCGGGGTGGGGCTGGCGCCGAGCCTGCCCTTGGATGCCCCGGGGAAGGGCGCCGGGGGATGGGCTGCCCCTGGCCAGGTCTGAGGGACTGACCCAGCTCGGGGCTGTCGGGGGCAGAGAGAGAACCCCCCTCCGCCCTTTCCCTTCAGGTTCTTAGGGCTGGCCAAATCCTTCCCAAGACAGCTTGTCTGGAGAAAATCAGACCCAGCTGAAGAACATGTGTCCATGGGGGAAACCCGGGAAAATGAGTCTCCCCACACAATAGCAGAGATTCTCATCTTGCATCCTCTCCTGAGCTAATGACAAAGGTGGATGTCCCGGGTGGGCCTGTGGAATGGGAGAGGGGAGGAAGTCTATTGTCATGCAGAGGGACATGGAAATACTTGTCTGAAGCTTATCCCCTGCACTGGGGTCAGGTCGGGAAGGGACAGCACAGAGGTCAGCAGGAACCAACCGGCCTGTCTGTGGTGGGGCTGGCCCCGGGGCAGGCGTGGGGGTGATGGCTGGAAGTGGGATGGCGCGTGAGTTGGCACCAGCCAGCGGTGGAGGCAGAGACTCAGAGGTCAGGGATCTCTCTCTCTGTCTCTGTCTCTGTCTCTCTCCCTCAGGGAGCTGAGGAGAGTAAGGTGGCGCCCCCTGCCCACATCGCCTACCTCTCCATGGGCCCTTCTTTCTCTGGCCGCTCCGGGAGCCCTGCGGGCTTGGGTTCAACCCCCCACACACCGCACAGGCCAAGGGCGCATGCGTGACCGCCGGGGCCTAGGGCTGGCCTCGGGGGGGGGGGGGTCCTCAGTGAAGGCCCGGCCCTCCCATCAGGCTCTGACCCAGCTGCAGCTCTTCCATCGCCGCCCTTCTGGACTCGGCTTCAGCTGTCTCCCTCCCCTCCCCCACTCCCACTCAGCTTGCAGGCAGCTTCCCTGCCTTGAAAGCATGGCTCTGGCCCTGAGGGCCACAGACCTACTGGGCTTCAAGCTCAAGGCTCTGCCTGGGCCTGCTGCTTCGGCCAGGGGCTCATTTTTTCCTGGAAAGACAAAACCATGGCCTCACCCCATGCCTGCACATTGCCACGGCAGGCAGCCCAGATGTAGGAAAGGCTCTGTGGAGTCAGAAGTGCCGAGACAGGCAGATGGCACCAGAGGGTTTTGGGGGCCAGGGCGCAACTGGGCTAGCCCCTCCTCCCGGGAGTCGGGGAGGCCCGGCCTTCCTAGTGCCCAGGCCACGGCTCCGGGGAGAAACCCGCCATGGAGGGCACGCGGGAGTCCCTCTGCCTGAGGTGGCAGGTGTCACGCCAGGGCCACTGCAAGCCTGGCTCGGCTTGCCTGCTTTCTCCAAAGGAGGCTGGCCGACCAGCCGAACCTGGCACTTGGGCCAGGCCCCTTCCAAGGGGACAAGTTCCAGAGGATAGAGCCCTGGGGGCGGCTGCCAAGTCTCCTGGGGCGTGTGCTGGGCCCCCGTCAGAGGAGGAAGCAGCCTGGTAAACGGTGTGCCAGGCCTGAGATCTGGAGGCCTCCCACAGCCGGGTCCCTGTCCTGCCCAGGCCCCCCGAGGGAGGACGATGGTCGGGCAGTGGCGAGCGGGGTGGGGCTGGCGCCGAGCCTGCCCTTGGATGCCCCGGGGAAGGGCGCCGGGGGATGGGCTGCCCCTGGCCAGGTCTGAGGGACCGACCCAGCTCGGGGCTGTCGGGGGCAGAGAGAGAACCCCCCTCCGCCCTTTCCCTTCAGGTTCTTAGGGCTGGCCAAATCCTTCCCAAGACAGCTTGTCTGGAGAAAATCAGACCCAGCTGAAGAACATGTGTCCATGGGGGAAACCCGGGAAACTGAGTCTCCCCACACAATAGCAGAGATTCTCATCTTGCATCCTCTCCTGAGCTAATGACAAAGGTGGATGTCCCGGGTGGGCCTGTGGAATGGGAGAGGGGAGGAAGTGTATTGTCATGCAGAGGGACATGGAAAGACTTGTCTGAAGCTTATCCCCTGCACTGGGGTCAGGTCCGGAAGGGGTGGCACAGAGGTCAGCAGGAACCAACCGGCCTGTCTGTGGTGGGGCTGGCCCCGGGGCAGGCGTGGGGGTGATGGCTGGAAGTGGGATGGCGCGTGAGTTGGCACCAGCCAGCGGTGGAGGCAGAGACTCAGAGGTCAGGGATCTCTCTCTCTGTCTCTGTCTCTCTCTCTCTCTCTCAGGGAGCTGAGGAGAGTAAGGTGGCGCCCGCTGCCCACATCGCCTACCTCTCCATGGGCCCTTCTTTCTCTGGCCGCTCCGGGAGCCCTGCGGGCTTGGGTTCAACCCCCCACACACCGCACAGGCCAAGGGCGCATGCGTGACCGCCGGGGCCTAGGGCTGGCCTCGGGGGGGGGGTGGTCCTCAGTGAAGGCCCCGCCCTCCCTCCAGGCTCTGACCCAGCTGCAGCTCTTCCATCGCCGCCCTTCTGGACTCGGCTTCAGCTGTCTCCCTCCCCTCCCCCACTCCCACTCAGCTTGCAGGCCGCTTCCCTGCCTTGAAAGCATTTCTCTGGCCCTGAGGGCCACAGACCTACTGGGCTTCAAGCTCAAGGCTCTGCCTGGGCCTGCTGCTTCGGCCAGGGGCTCATTTTTTCCTGGAAAGACAAAACCATGGCCTCACCCCACGCCTGCACTTTGCCACGGCAGGCAGCCCAGATGTAGGAAAGGCTCTGTGGAGTCAGAAGTGCCGAGACAGGCAGATGGCACCAGATGGTTTGGTGGCCAGGGCGCAACTGGGCTAGCCCCTCCTCCCGGGAGTCGGGGAGGCCCGGCCTTCCTAGTGCCCAGGCCACGGCTCCGGGGAGAAACCCGCCATGGAGGGCACGCGGGAGGCCCTCTGCCTGAGGTGGCAGGTGTCACGCCAGCGCCACTGCAAGCCTGGCTCGGCTTGCCTGCTTTCTCCAAAGGAGGCTGGCCGACCAGCCGAACCTGGCACCTGGGCCAGGCCCCTTCCAAGGGGACGAGTTCCAGAGGCTAGAGCCCTGGGGGCGGCTGCCAAGTCTCCTGGGGCGTGTGCTGGGCCCCCGTCAGAGGAGGAAGCAGCCTGGTAAACGGTGTGCCAGGCCTGAGATCTGGAGGCCTCCCACAGCCGGGTCCCTGTCCTGCCCAGGCCCCCCGAGGGAGGACGATGGTCGGGCAGTGGCGAGCGGGGTGGGGCTGGCGCCGAGCCTGCCCTTGGATGCCCCGGGGAAGGGCGCCGGGGGATGGGCTGCCCCTGGCCAGGTCTGAGGGACCGACCCAGCTCGGGGCTGTCGGGGGCAGAGAGAGAACCCCCCTCCGCCGTTTCCCTTCAGGTTCTTAGGGCTGGCCAAATCCTTCCCAAGACAGCTTGTCTGGAGAAAATCAGACCCAGCTGAAGAACATGTGTCCATGGGGGAAACCCGGGAAACTGAGTCTCCCCACACAATAGCAGAGATTCTCATCTTGCATCCTCTCCTGAGCTAATGACAAAGGTGGATGTCCCGGGTGGGCCTGTGGAATGGGAGAGGGGAGGAAGTCTATTGTCATGCAGAGGGACATGGAAATACTTGTCTGAAGCTTATCCCCTGCACTGGGGTCAGGTCGAGAAGGGACGGCACAGAGGTGAGCAGGAACCAACCGGCCTGTCTGTGGTGGGGCTGGCCCCGGTGCAGGCGTGGGGGTGATGGCTGGAAGTGGGATGGCGCGTGAGTTGGCACCAGCCAGCGGTGGAGGCAGAGACTCAGAGGTCAGGGATCTCTCTCTCTGTCTCTGTCTCTGTCTCTCTCCCTCAGGGAGCTGAGGAGAGTAAGGTGGCGCCCCCTGCCCACATCGCCTACCTCTCCATGGGCCCTTCTTTCTCTGGCCGCTCCGGGAGCCCTGCGGGCTTGGGTTCAACCCCCCACACACCGCACAGGCCAAGGGCGCATGCGTGACCGCCGGGGCCTAGGGCTGGCCTCGGGGGGGGGGGGTCCTCAGTGAAGGCCCGGCCCTCCCTCCAGGCTCTGACCCAGCTGCAGCTCTTCCATCGCCGCCCTTCTGGACTCGGCTTCAGCTGTCTCCCTCCCCTCCCCCACTCCCACTCAGCTTGCAGGCAGCTTCCCTGCCTTGAAAGCATGGCTCTGGCCCTGAGGGCCACAGACCTACTGGGCTTCAAGCTCAAGGCTCTGCCTGGGCCTGCTGCTTCGGCCAGGGGCTCATTTTTTCCTGGAAAGACAAAACCATGGCCTCACCCAATGCCTGCACATTGCCACGGCAGGCAGCCCAGATGTAGGAAAGGCTCTGTGGAGTCAGAAGTGCCGAGACAGGCAGATGGCACCAGAGGGTTTTGGGGGCCAGGGCGCAACTGGGCTAGCCCCTCCTCCCGGGAGTCGGGGAGGCCCGGCCTTCCTAGTGCCCAGGCCACGGCTCCGGGGAGAAACCCGCCATGGAGGGCACGCGGGAGTCCCTCTGCCTGAGGTGGCAGGTGTCACGCCAGGGCCACTGCAAGCCTGGCTCGGCTTGCCTGCTTTCTCCAAAGGAGGCTGGCCGACCAGCCGAACCTGGCACCTGGGCCAGGCCCCTTCCAAGGGGACGAGTTCCAGAGGCTAGAGCCCTGGGGGCGGCTACCAAGTCTCCTGGGGCGTGTGCTGGGCCCCCGTCAGAGGAGGAAGCAGCCTGGTAAACGGTGTGCCAGGCCTGAGATCTGGAGGCCTCCCACAGCCGGGTCCCTGTCCTGCCCAGGCCCCCCGAGGGAGGACGATGGTCGGGCAGTGGCGAGCGGGGTGGGGCTGGCGCCGAGCCTGCCCTTGGATGCCCCGGGGAAGGGCGCTGGGGGATGGGCTGCCCCTGGCCAGGTCTGAGGGACCGACCCAGCTCGGGGCTGTCGGGGGCAGAGAGAGAACCCCCCTCCGCCCTTTCCCTTCAGGTTCTTAGGGCTGGCCAAATCCTTCCCAAGACAGCTTGTCTGGAGAAAATCAGACCCAGCTGAAGAACATGTGTCCATGGGGGAAACCCGGGAAACTGAGTCTCCCCACACAATAGCAGAGATTCTCATCTTGCATCCTCTCCTGAGCTAATGACAAAGGTGGATGTCCCGGGTGGGTGGGCCTGTGGAATGGGAGAGGGGAGGAAGTGTATTGTCATGCAGAGGGACATGGAAAGACTTGTCTGAAGCTTATCCCCTGCACTGGGGTCAGGTCGGGAAGGGATGGCACAGAGGTGAGCAGGAACCAACCGGCCTGTCTGTGGTGGGGCTGGCCCCGGGGCAGGCGTGGGGGTGATGGCTGGAAGTGGGATGGCGCGTGAGTTGGCACCAGCCAGCGGTGGAGGCAGAGACTCAGAGGTCAGGGATCTCTCTCTCTGTCTCTGTCTCTCTCTCTCTCCCTCAGGGAGCTGAGGAGAGTAAGGTGGCGCCCCCTGCCCACATCGCCTACCTCTCCATGGGCCCTTCTTTCTCTGGCCGCTCCGGGAGCCCTGCGGGCTTGGGTTCAACCCCCCACACACCGCACAGGCCAAGGGCGCATGCGTGACCGCCGGGGCCTAGGGCTGGCCTCGGGGGGGGGGTCCTCAGTGAAGGCCCCGCCCTCCCTCCAGGCTCTGACCCAGCTGCAGCTCTTCCATCGCCGCCCTTCTGGACTCGGCTTCAGCTGTCTCCCTCCCCTCCCCCACTCCCACTCAGCTTGCAGGCCGCTTCCCTGCCTTGAAAGCATGGCTCTGGCCCTGAGGGCCACAGACCTACTGGGCTTCAAGCTCAAGGCTCTGCCTGGGCCTGCTGCTTCGGCCAGGGGCTCATTGTTTCCTGGAAAGACAAAACCATGGCCTCACCCCATGCCTGCACCTTGCCACGGCAGGCAGCCCAGATGTAGGAAAGGCTCTGTGGAGTCAGAAGTGCCGAGACAGGCAGATGGCACCAGAGGGTTTGGGGGCCAGGGCGCAACTGGGCTAGCCCCTCCTCCCGGGAGTCGGGGAGGCCCGGCCTTCCTAGTGCCCAGGCCACGGCTCCGGGGAGAAACCCGCCATGGAGGGCACGCGGGAGGCCCTCTGCCTGAGGTGGCAGGTGTCACGCCAGGGCCACTGCAAGCCTGGCTCGGCTTGCCTGCTTTCTCCAAAGGAGGCTGGCCGACCAGCCGAACCTGGCACCTGGGCCAGGCCCCTTCCAAGGGGACGAGTTCCAGAGGATAGAGCCCTGGGGGCGGCTGCCAAGTCTCCTGGGGCGTGTGCTGGGCCCCCGTCAGAGGAGGAAGCAGCCTGGTAAACGGTGTGCCAGGCCTGAGATCTGGAGGCCTCCCACAGCCGGGTCCCTGTCCTGCCCAGGCCCCCCGAGGGAGGACGATGGTCGGGCAGTGGCGAGCGGGGTGGGGCTGGCGCCGAGCCTGCCCTTGGATGCCCCGGGGAAGGGCGCCGGGGGATGGGCTGCCCCTGGCCAGGTCTGAGGGACCGACCCAGCTCGGGGCTGTCGGGGGCAGAGAGAGAACCCCCCTCCGCCCTTTCCCTTCAGGTTCTTAGGGCTGGCCAAATCCTTCCCAAGACAGCTTGTCTGGAGAAAATCAGACCCAGCTGAAGAACATGTGTCCATGGGGGAAACCCGGGAAACTGAGTCTCCCCACACAATAGCAGAGATTCTCATCTTGCATCCTCTCCTGAGCTAATGACAAAGGTGGATGTCCCGGGTGGGCCTGTGGAATGGGAGAGGGGAGGAAGTCTATTGTCATGCAGAGGGACATGGAAAGACTTGTCTGAAGCTTATCCCCTGCACTGGGGTCAGGTCGGGAAGGGACGGCACAGAGGTGAGCAGGAACCAACCGGCCTGTCTGTGGTGGGGCTGGCCCCGGGGCAGGCGTGGGGGTGATGGCTGGAAGTGGGATGGCGCGTGAGTTGGCACCTGCCAGCGGTGGAGGCAGAGACTCAGAGGTCAGGGATCTCTCTCTCTGTCTCTGTCTCTCTCTCTCTCCCTCAGGGAGCTGAGGAGGGTAAGGTGGCGCCCCCTGCCCACATCGCCTACCTCTCCATGGGCCCTTCTTTCTCTGGCCGCTCCGGGAGCCCTGCGGGCTTGGGTTCAACCCCCCACACACCGCACAGGCCAAGGGCGCATGCGTGACAGCCGGGGCCTAGGGCTGGCCTCGGGGGGGGGGGGGGGTCCTCAGTGAAGGCCCGGCCCTCCCTCCAGGCTCTGACCCAGCTGCAGCTCTTCCATCGCCGCCCTTCTGGACTCGGCTTCAGCTGTCTCCCTCCCCTCCCCCACTCCCACTCAGCTTGCAGGCCGCTTCCCTGCCTTGAAAGCATGGCTCTGGCCCTGAGGGCCACAGACCTACTGGGCTTCAAGCTCAAGGCTCTGCCTGGGCCTGCTGCTTCGGCCAGGGGCTCATTTTTTCCTGGAAAGACAAAACCATGGCCTCACCCCATGCCTGCACATTGCCACGGCAGGCAGCCCAGATGTAGGAAAGGCTCTGTGGAGTCAGAAGTGCCGAGACAGGCAGATGGCACCAGAGGGTTTGGGGGCCAGGGCGCAACTGGGCTAGCCCCTCCTCCCGGGAGTCGGGGAGGCCCGGCCTTCCTAGTGCCCAGGCCACGGCTCCGGGGAGAAACCCGCCATGGAGGGCACGCGGGAGGCCCTCTGCCTGAGGTGGCAGGTGTCACGCCAGGGCCACTGCAAGCCTGGCTCGGCTTGCCTGCTTTCTCCAAAGGAGGCTGGCCGACCAGCCGAACCTGGCACCTGGGCCAGGCCCCTTCCAAGGGGACGAGTTCCAGAGGCTAGAGCCCTGGGGGCGGCTGCCAAGTCTCCTGGGGCGTGTGCTGGGCCCCCGTCAGAGGAGGAAGCAGCCTGGTAAACGGTGTGCCAGGCCTGAGATCTGGAGGCCTCCCACAGCCGGGTCCCTGTCCTGCCCAGGCCCCCCGAGGGAGGACGATGGTCGGGCAGTGGCGAGCGGGGTGGGGCTGGCGCCGAGCCTGCCCTTGGATGCCCCGGGGAAGGGCGCCGGGGGATGGGCTGCCCCTGGCCAGGTCTGAGGGACTGACCCAGCTCGGGGCTGTCGGGGGCAGAGAGAGAACCCCCCTCCGCCCTTTCCCTTCAGGTTCTTAGGGCTGGCCAAATCCTTCCCAAGACAGCTTGTCTGGAGAAAATCAGACCCAGCTGAAGAACATGTGTCCATGGGGGAAACCCAGGAAACTGAGTCTCCCCACACAATAGCAGAGATTCTCATCTTGCATCCTCTCCTGAGCTAATGACAAAGGTGGATGTCCCGGGTGGGCCTGTGGAATGGGAGAGGGGAGGAAGTCTATTGTCATGCAGAGGGACATGGAAAGACTTGTCTGAAGCTTATCCCCTGCACTGGGGTCAGGTCGGGAAGGGACGGCACAGAGGTGAGCAGGAACCAACCGGCCTGTCTGTGGTGGGGCTGGCCCCGGGGCAGGCGTGGGGGTGATGGCTGGAAGTGGGATGGCGCGTGAGTTGGCACCAGCCAGCGGTGGAGGCAGAGACTCAGAGGTCAGGGATCTCTCTCTCTGTCTCTGTCTCTGTCTCTCTCCCTCAGGGAGCTGAGGAGAGTAAGGTGGCGCCCCCTGCCCACATCGCCTACCTCTCCATGGGCCCTTCTTTCTCTGGCCGCTCTGGGAGCCCTGCGGGCTTGGGTTCAACCCCCCACACACCGCACAGGCCAAGGGCGCATGCGTGACCGCCGGGGCCTAGGGCTGGCCTCGGGGGGGGGGTCCTCAGTGAAGGCCCGGCCCTCCCTCCAGGCTCTGACCCAGCTGCAGCTCTTCCATCGCCGCCCTTCTGGACTCGGCTTCAGCTGTCTCCCTCCCCTCCCCCACTCCCACTCAGCTTGCAGGCCGCTTCCCTGCCTTGAAAGCATGGCTCTGGCCCTGAGGGCCACAGACCTACTGGGCTTCAAGCTCAAGGCTCTGCCTGGGCCTGCTGCTTCGGCCAGGGGCTCATTTTTTCCTGGAAAGACAAAACCATGGCCTCACCCCATGCCTGCACATTGCCACGGCAGGCAGCCCAGATGTAGGAAAGGCTCTGTGGAGTCAGAAGTGCCGAGACAGGCAGATGGCACCAGAGGGTTTGGGGGCCAGGGCGCAACTGGGCTAGCCCCTCCTCCCGGGAGTCGGGGAGGCCCGGCCTTCCTAGTGCCCAGGCCACGGCTCCGGGGAGAAACCCGCCATGGAGGGCACGCGGGAGGCCCTCTGCCTGAGGTGGCAGGTGTCACGCCAGGGCCACTGCAAGCCTGGCTCGGCTTGCCTGCTTTCTCCAAAGGAGGCTGGCCGACCAGCCGAACCTGGCACCTGGGCCAGGCCCCTTCCAAGGGGACGAGTTCCAGAGGATAGAGCCCTGGGGGCGGCTGCCAAGTCTCCTGGGGCGTGTGCTGGGCCCCCGTCAGAGGAGGAAGCAGCCTGGTAAACGGTGTGCCAGGCCTGAGATCTGGAGGCCTCCCACAGCCGGGTCCCTGTCCTGCCCAGGCCCCCCGAGGGAGGACGATGGTCGGGCAGTGGCGAGCGGGGTGGGGCTGGCGCCGAGCCTGCCCTTGGATGCCCCGGGGAAGGGCGCCGGGGGATGGGCTGCCCCTGGCCAGGTCTGAGGGACCGACCCAGCTCGGGGCTGTCGGGGGCAGAGAGAGAACCCCCCTCCGCCCTTTCCCTTCAGGTTCTTAGGGCTGGCCAAATCCTTCCCAAGACAGCTTGTCTGGAGAAAATCAGACCCAGCTGAAGAACATGTGTCCATGGGGGAAACCCGGGAAACTGAGTCTCCCCACACAATAGCAGAGATTCTCATCTTGCATCCTCTCCTGAGCTAATGACAAAGGTGGATGTCCCGGGTGGGCCTGTGGAATGGGAGAGGGGAGGAAGTCTATTGTCATGCAGAGGGACATGGAAAGACTTGTCTGAAGCTTATCCCCTGCACTGGGGTCAGGTCGGGAAGGGACGGCACAGAGGTGAGCAGGAACCAACCGGCCTGTCTGTGGTGGGGCTGGCCCCGGGGCAGGCGTGGGGGTGATGGCTGGAAGTGGGATGGCGCGTGAGTTGGCACCAGCCAGCGGTGGAGGCAGAGACTCAGAGGTCAGGGATCTCTCTCTCTGTCTCTGTCTCTCTCTCTCTCCCTCAGGGAGCTGAGGAGGGTAAGGTGGCGCCCCCTGCCCACATCGCCTACCTCTCCATGGGCCCTTCTTTCTCTGGCCGCTCCGGGAGCCCTGCGGGCTTGGGTTCAACCCCCCACACACCGCACAGGCCAAGGTCGCATGCGTGACGGCCGGGGCCTAGGGCTGGCCTCGGGGGGGGGGGGGGGTCCTCAGTGAAGGCCCCGCCCTCCCTCCAGGCTCTGACCCAGCTGCAGCTCTTCCATCGCCGCCCTTCTGGACTCGGCTTCAGCTGTCTCCCTCCACTCCCCCACTCCCACTCAGCTTGCAGGCCGCTTCCCTGCCTTGAAAGCATGGCTCTGGCCCTGAGGGCCACAGACCTACTGGGCTTCAAGCTCAAGGCTCTGCCTGGGCCTGCTGCTTCGGCCAGGGGCTCATTTTTTCCTGGAAAGACAAAACCATGGCCTCACCCCACGCCTGCACTGTGCCACGGCAGGCAGCCCAGATGTAGGAAAGGCTCTGTGGAGTCAGAAGTGCCGAGACAGGCAGATGGCACCAGAGGGTTTGGGGGCCAGGGCGCAACTGGGCTAGCCCCTCCTCCCGGGAGTCGGGGAGGCCCGGCCTTCCTAGTGCCCAGGCCACGGCTCCGGGGAGAAACCCGCCATGGAGGGCACGCGGGAGGCCCTCTGCCTGAGGTGGCAGGTGTCACGCCAGGGCCACTGCAAGCCTGGCTCGGCTTGCCTGCTTTCTCCAAAGGAGGCTGGCCGACCAGCCGAACCTGGCACCTGGGCCAGGCCCCTTCCAAGGGGACGAGTTCCAGAGGATAGAGCCCTGGGGGCGGCTGCCAAGTCTCCTGGGGCGTGTGCTGGGCCCCCGTCAGAGGAGGAAGCAGCCTGGTAAACGGTGTGCCAGGCCTGAGATCTGGAGGCCTCCCACAGCCGGGTCCCTGTCCTGCCCAGGCCCCCCGATGGAGGACGATGGTCGGGCAGTGGCGAGCGGGGTGGGGCTGGCGCCGAGCCTGCCCTTGGATGCCCCGGGGAAGGGCGCCGGGGGATGGGCTGCCCCTGGCCAGGTCTGAGGGACCGACCCATCTCGGGGCTGTCGGGGGCAGAGAGAGAACCCCCCTCCGCCCTTTCCCTTCAGGTTCTTAGGGCTGGCCAAATCCTTCCCAAGACAGCTTGTCTGGAGAAAATCAGACCCAGCTGAAGAACATGTGTCCATGGGGGAAACCCGGGAAACTGAGTCTCCCCACACAATAGCAGAGATTCTCATCTTGCATCCTCTCCTGAGCTAATGTCAAAGGTGGATGTCCCGGGTGGGCCTGTGGAATGGGAGAGGGGAGGAAGTCTATTGTCATGCAGAGGGACATGGAAAGACTTGTCTGAAGCTTATCCCCTGCACTGGGGACAGGTCGGGAAGGGACGGCATGGAGGTGAGCAGGAACCAACCGGCCTGTCTGTGGTGGGGCTGGCCCCGGGGCAGGCATGGGGGTGATGGCTGGAAGTGGGATGGCGCGTGAGTTGGCGCCAGCCAGCGGTGGAGGCAGAGACTCAGAGGTCATGGATCTCTCTCTCTGTCTCTGTCTCTCTCTCTCTCCCTCAGGGAGCTGAGGAGAGTAAGGTGGCGCCCCCTGCCCACCTCACCTACCTCTCCATGGGCCCTTCTTTCTCTGACCGCTCCGAGAGCCCTGCGGGCTTGGGTTCAACCCCCCACACACCGCACAGGCCAAGGGCGCATGCGTGACCGCCGGGGCCTAGGGCTGGCCTCGGGGGGGGGGGGGTCCTCAGTGAAGGCCCCGCCCTCCCTCCAGGCTCTGACCCAGCTGCAGCTCTTCCATCGCCGCCCTTCTGGACTCGGCTTCAGCTGTCTCCCTCCACTCCCCCACTCCCACTCAGCTTGCAGGCCGCTTCCCTGCCTTGAAAGCATGGCTCTGGCCCTGAGGGCCACAGACCTACTGGGCTTCAAGCTCAAGGCTCTGCCTGGGCCTGCTGCTTCGGCCAGGGGCTCATTTTTTCCTGGAAAGACAAAACCATGGCCTCACCCCACGCCTGCACTGTGCCACGGCAGGCAGCCCAGATGTAGGAAAGGCTCTGTGGAGTCAGAAGTGCCGAGACAGGCAGATGGCACCAGAGGGTTTGGGGGCCAGGGCGCAACTGGGCTAGCCCCTCCTCCCGGGAGTCGGGGAGGCCCGGCCTTCCTAGTGCCCAGGCCACGGCTCCGGGGAGAAACCCGCCATGGAGGGCACGCGGGAGGCCCTCTGCCTGAGGTGGCAGGTGTCACGCCAGGGCCACTGCAAGCCTGGCTCGGCTTGCCTGCTTTCTCCAAAGGAGGCTGGCCGACCAGCCGAACCTGGCACCTGGGCCAGGCCCCTTCCAAGGGGACGAGTTCCAGAGGCTAGAGCCCTGGGGGCGGCTGCCAAGTCTCCTGGGGCGTGTGCTGGGCCCCCGTCAGAGGAGGAAGCAGCCTGGTAAACGGTGTGCCAGGCCTGAGATCTGGAGGCCTCCCACAGCCGGGTCCCTGTCCTGCCCAGGCCCCCCGAGGGAGGACGATGGTCGGGCAGTGGCGAGCGGGGTGGGGCTGGCGCCGAGCCTGCCCTTGGATGCCCCGGGGAAGGGCGCCGGGGGATGGGCTGCCCCTGGCCAGGTCTGAGGGACTGACCCAGCTCGGGGCTGTCGGGGGCAGAGAGAGAACCCCCCTCCGCCCTTTCCCTTCAGGTTCTTAGGGCTGGCCAAATCCTTCCCAAGACAGCTTGTCTGGAGAAAATCAGACCCAGCTGAAGAACATGTGTCCATGGGGGAAACCCGGGAAACTGAGTCTCCCCACACAATAGCAGAGATTCTCATCTTGCATCCTCTCCTGAGCTAATGACAAAGGTGGATGTCCCGGGTGGGCCTGTGGAATGGGAGAGGGGAGGAAGTCTATTGTCATGCAGAGGGACATGGAAATACTTGTCTGAAGCTTATCCCCTGCACTGGGGTCAGGTCGGGAAGGGACAGCACAGAGGTGAGCAGGAACCAACCGGCCTGTCTGTGGTGGGGCTGGCCCCGGGGCAGGCGTGGGGGTGATGGCTGGAAGTGGGATGGCGCGTGAGTTGGCACCAGCCAGCGGTGGAGGCAGAGACTCAGAGGTCAGGGATCTCTCTCTCTGTCTCTGTCTCTGTCTCTCTCCCTCAGGGAGCTGAGGAGAGTAAGGTGGCGCCCCCTGCCCACATCGCCTACCTCTCCATGGGCCCTTCTTTCTCTGGCCGCTCCGGGAGCCCTGCGGGCTTGGGTTCAACCCCCCACACACCGCACAGGCCAAGGGCGCATGCGTGACCGCCGGGGCCTAGGGCTGGCCTCGGGGGGGGGGGGGTCCTCAGTGAAGGCCCGGCCCTCCCATCAGGCTCTGACCCAGCTGCAGCTCTTCCATCGCCGCCCTTCTGGACTCGGCTTCAGCTGTCTCCCTCCCCTCCCCCACTCCCACTCAGCTTGCAGGCAGCTTCCCTGCCTTGAAAGCATGGCTCTGGCCCTGAGGGCCACAGACCTACTGGGCTTCAAGCTCAAGGCTCTGCCTGGGCCTGCTGCTTCGGCCAGGGGCTCATTTTTTCCTGGAAAGACAAAACCATGGCCTCACCCCATGCCTGCACATTGCCACGGCAGGCAGCCCAGATGTAGGAAAGGCTCTGTGGAGTCAGAAGTGCCGAGACAGGCAGATGGCACCAGAGGGTTTTGGGGGCCAGGGCGCAACTGGGCTAGCCCCTCCTCCCGGGAGTCGGGGAGGCCCGGCCTTCCTAGTGCCCAGGCCACGGCTCCGGGGAGAAACCCGCCATGGAGGGCACGCGGGAGTCCCTCTGCCTGAGGTGGCAGGTGTCACGCCAGGGCCACTGCAAGCCTGGCTCGGCTTGCCTGCTTTCTCCAAAGGAGGCTGGCCGACCAGCCGAACCTGGCACTTGGGCCAGGCCCCTTCCAAGGGGACAAGTTCCAGAGGATAGAGCCCTGGGGGCGGCTGCCAAGTCTCCTGGGGCGTGTGCTGGGCCCCCGTCAGAGGAGGAAGCAGCCTGGTAAACGGTGTGCCAGGCCTGAGATCTGGAGGCCTCCCACAGCCGGGTCCCTGTCCTGCCCAGGCCCCCCGAGGGAGGACGATGGTCGGGCAGTGGCGAGCGGGGTGGGGCTGGCGCCGAGCCTGCCCTTGGATGCCCCGGGGAAGGGCGCCGGGGGATGGGCTGCCCCTGGCCAGGTCTGAGGGACCGACCCAGCTCGGGGCTGTCGGGGGCAGAGAGAGAACCCCCCTCCGCCCTTTCCCTTCAGGTTCTTAGGGCTGGCCAAATCCTTCCCAAGACAGCTTGTCTGGAGAAAATCAGACCCAGCTGAAGAACATGTGTCCATGGGGGAAACCCGGGAAACTGAGTCTCCCCACACAATAGCAGAGATTCTCATCTTGCATCCTCTCCTGAGCTAATGACAAAGGTGGATGTCCCGGGTGGGCCTGTGGAATGGGAGAGGGGAGGAAGTGTATTGTCATGCAGAGGGACATGGAAAGACTTGTCTGAAGCTTATCCCCTGCACTGGGGTCAGGTCCGGAAGGGGTGGCACAGAGGTCAGCAGGAACCAACCGGCCTGTCTGTGGTGGGGCTGGCCCCGGGGCAGGCGTGGGGGTGATGGCTGGAAGTGGGATGGCGCGTGAGTTGGCACCAGCCAGCGGTGGAGGCAGAGACTCAGAGGTCAGGGATCTCTCTCTCTGTCTCTGTCTCTCTCTCTCTCTCTCAGGGAGCTGAGGAGAGTAAGGTGGCGCCCGCTGCCCACATCGCCTACCTCTCCATGGGCCCTTCTTTCTCTGGCCGCTCCGGGAGCCCTGCGGGCTTGGGTTCAACCCCCCACACACCGCACAGGCCAAGGGCGCATGCGTGACCGCCGGGGCCTAGGGCTGGCCTCGGGGGGGGTTGGTCCTCAGTGAAGGCCCCGCCCTCCCTCCAGGCTCTGACCCAGCTGCAGCTCTTCCATCGCCGCCCTTCTGGACTCGGCTTCAGCTGTCTCCCTCCCCTCCCCCACTCCCACTCAGCTTGCAGGCCGCTTCCCTGCCTTGAAAGCATTTCTCTGGCCCTGAGGGCCACAGACCTACTGGGCTTCAAGCTCAAGGCTCTGCCTGGGCCTGCTGCTTCGGCCAGGGGCTCATTTTTTCCTGGAAAGACAAAACCATGGCCTCACCCCACGCCTGCACTTTGCCACGGCAGGCAGCCCAGATGTAGGAAAGGCTCTGTGGAGTCAGAAGTGCCGAGACAGGCAGATGGCACCAGATGGTTTGGTGGCCAGGGCGCAACTGGGCTAGCCCCTCCTCCCGGGAGTCGGGGAGGCCCGGCCTTCCTAGTGCCCAGGCCACGGCTCCGGGGAGAAACCCGCCATGGAGGGCACGCGGGAGGCCCTCTGCCTGAGGTGGCAGGTGTCACGCCAGCGCCACTGCAAGCCTGGCTCGGCTTGCCTGCTTTCTCCAAAGGAGGCTGGCCGACCAGCCGAACCTGGCACCTGGGCCAGGCCCCTTCCAAGGGGACGAGTTCCAGAGGATAGAGCCCTGGGGGCGGCTGCCAAGTCTCCTGGGGCGTGTGCTGGGCCCCCGTCAGAGGAGGAAGCAGCCTGGTAAACGGTGTGCCAGGCCTGAGATCTGGAGGCCTCCCACAGCCGGGTCCCTGTCCTGCCCAGGCCCCCCGAGGGAGGACGATGGTCGGGCAGTGGCGAGCGGGGTGGGGCTGGCGCCGAGCCTGCCCTTGGATGCCCTGGGGAAGGGCGCCGGGGGATGGGCTGCCCCTGGCCAGGTCTGAGGGACCGACCCAGCTCGGGGCTGTCGGGGGCAGAGAGAGAACCCCCCTCCGCCCTTTCCCTTCAGGTTCTTAGGGCTGGCCAAATCCTTCCCAAGACAGCTTGTCTGGAGAAAATCAGACCCAGCTGAAGAACATGTGTCCATGGGGGAAACCCGGGAAACTGAGTCTCCCCACACAATAGCAGAGATTCTCATCTTGCATCCTCTCCTGAGCTAATGACAAAGGTGGATGTCCCGGGTGGGCCTGTGGAATGGGAGAGGGGAGGAAGTGTATTGTCATGCAGAGGGACATGGAAAGACTTGTCTGAAGCTTATCCCCTGCACTGGGGTCAGGTCCGGAAGGGGTGGCACAGAGGTCAGCAGGAACCAACCGGCCTGTCTGTGGTGGGGCTGGCCCCGGGGCAGGCGTGGGGGTGATGGCTGGAAGTGGGATGGCGCGTGAGTTGGCACCAGCCAGCGGTGGAGGCAGAGACTCAGAGGTCAGGGATCTCTCTCTCTGTCTCTGTCTCTCTCTCTCTCTCTCAGGGAGCTGAGGAGAGTAAGGTGGCGCCCGCTGCCCACATCGCCTACCTCTCCATGGGCCCTTCTTTCTCTGGCCGCTCCGGGAGCCCTGCGGGCTTGGGTTCAACCCCCCACACACCGCACAGGCCAAGGGCGCATGCGTGACCGCCGGGGCCTAGGGCTGGCCTCGGGGGGGGGGTGGTCCTCAGTGAAGGCCCCGCCCTCCCTCCAGGCTCTGACCCAGCTGCAGCTCTTCCATCGCCGCCCTTCTGGACTCGGCTTCAGCTGTCTCCCTCCCCTCCCCCACTCCCACTCAGCTTGCAGGCCGCTTCCCTGCCTTGAAAGCATTTCTCTGGCCCTGAGGGCCACAGACCTACTGGGCTTCAAGCTCAAGGCTCTGCCTGGGCCTGCTGCTTCGGCCAGGGGCTCATTTTTTCCTGGAAAGACAAAACCATGGCCTCACCCCACGCCTGCACTTTGCCACGGCAGGCAGCCCAGATGTAGGAAAGGCTCTGTGGAGTCAGAAGTGCCGAGACAGGCAGATGGCACCAGATGGTTTGGTGGCCAGGGCGCAACTGGGCTAGCCCCTCCTCCCGGGAGTCGGGGAGGCCCGGCCTTCCTAGTGCCCAGGCCACGGCTCCGGGGAGAAACCCGCCATGGAGGGCACGCGGGAGGCCCTCTGCCTGAGGTGGCAGGTGTCACGCCAGCGCCACTGCAAGCCTGGCTCGGCTTGCCTGCTTTCTCCAAAGGAGGCTGGCCGACCAGCCGAACCTGGCACCTGGGCCAGGCCCCTTCCAAGGGGACGAGTTCCAGAGGATAGAGCCCTGGGGGCGGCTGCCAAGTCTCCTGGGGCGTGTGCTGGGCCCCCGTCAGAGGAGGAAGCAGCCTGGTAAACGGTGTGCCAGGCCTGAGATCTGGAGGCCTCCCACAGCCGGGTCCCTGTCCTGCCCAGGCCCCCCGAGGGAGGACGATGGTCGGGCAGTGGCGAGCGGGGTGGGGCTGGCGCCGAGCCTGCCCTTGGATGCCCTGGGGAAGGGCGCCGGGGGATGGGCTGCCCCTGGCCAGGTCTGAGGGACCGACCCAGCTCGGGGCTGTCGGGGGCAGAGAGAGAACCCCCCTCCGCCCTTTCCCTTCAGGTTCTTAGGGCTGGCCAAATCCTTCCCAAGACAGCTTGTCTGGAGAAAATCAGACCCAGCTGAAGAACATGTGTCCATGGGGGAAACCCGGGAAACTGAGTCTCCCCACACAATAGCAGAGATTCTCATCTTGCATCCTCTCCTGAGCTAATGACAAAGGTGGATGTCCCGGGTGGGCCTGTGGAATGGGAGAGGGGAGGAAGTGTATTGTCATGCAGAGGGACATGGAAAGACTTGTCTGAAGCTTATCCCCTGCACTGGGGTCAGGTCCGGAAGGCATGGCACAGAGGTCAGCAGGAACCAACCGGCCTGTCTGTGGTGGGGCTGGCCCCGGGGCAGGCGTGGGGGTGATGGCTGGAAGTGGGATGGCGCGTGAGTTGGCACCAGCCAGCGGTGGAGGCAGAGACTCAGAGGTCAGGGATCTCTCTCTCTGTCTCTGTCTCTCTCTCTCTCTCTCAGGGAGCTGTGGAGAGTAAGGTGGCGCCCGCTGCCCACATCGCCTACCTCTCCATGGGCCCTTCTTTCTCTGGCCGCTCCGGGAGCCCTGCGGGCTTGGGTTCAACCCCCCACACACCGCACAGGCCAAGGGCGCATGCGTGACCGCCGGGGCCTAGGGCTGGCCTCGGGGGGGGGGGTCCTCAGTGAAGGCCCCGCCCTCCCTCCAGGCTCTGACCCAGCTGCAGCTCTTCCATCGCCGCCCTTCTGGACTCGGCTTCAGCTGTCTCCCTCCCCTCCCCCACTCCCACTCAGCTTGCAGGCCGCTTCCCTGCCTTGAAAGCATTTCTCTGGCCCTGAGGGCCACAGACCTACTGGGCTTCAAGCTCAAGGCTCTGCCTGGGCCTGCTGCTTCGGCCAGGGGCTCATTTTTTCCTGGAAAGACAAAACCATGGCCTCACCCCACGCCTGCACTTTGCCACGGCAGGCAGCCCAGATGTAGGAAAGGCTCTGTGGAGTCAGAAGTGCCGAGACAGGCAGATGGCACCAGATGGTTTGGTGGCCAGGGCGCAACTGGGCTAGCCCCTCCTCCCGGGAGTCGGGGAGGCCCGGCCTTCCTAGTGCCCAGGCCACGGCTCCGGGGAGAAACCCGCCATGGAGGGCACGCGGGAGGCCCTCTGCCTGAGGTGGCAGGTGTCACGCCAGCGCCACTGCAAGCCTGGCTCGGCTTGCCTGCTTTCTCCAAAGGAGGCTGGCCGACCAGCCGAACCTGGCACCTGGGCCAGGCCCCTTCCAAGGGGACGAGTTCCAGAGGCTAGAGCCCTGGGGGCGGCTGCCAAGTCTCCTGGGGCGTGTGCTGGGCCCCCGTCAGAGGAGGAAGCAGCCTGGTAAACGGTGTGCCAGGCCTGAGATCTGGAGGCCTCCCACAGCCGGGTCCCTGTCCTGCCCAGGCCCCCCGAGGGAGGACGATGGTCGGGCAGTGGCGAGCGGGGTGCGGCTGGCGCCGAGCCTGCCCTTGGATGCCCCGGGGAAGGGCGCCGGGGGATGGGCTGCCCCTGGCCAGGTCTGAGGGACCGACCCAGCTCGGGGCTGTCGGGGGCAGAGAGAGAACCCCCCTCCGCCCTTTCCCTTCAGGTTCTTAGGGCTGGCCAAATCCTTCCCAAGACAGCTTGTCTGGAGAAAATCAGACCCAGCTGAAGAACATGTGTCCATGGGGGAAACCCGGGAAACTGAGTCTCCCCACACAATAGCAGAGATTCTCATCTTGCATCCTCTCCTGAGCTAATGACAAAGGTGGATGTCCCGGGTGGGCCTGTGGAATGGGAGAGGGGAGGAAGTCTATTGTCATGCAGAGGGACATGGAAATACTTGTCTGAAGCTTATCCCCTGCACTGGGGTCAGGTCGAGAAGGGACGGCACAGAGGTGAGCAGGAACCAACCGGCCTGTCTGTGGTGGGGCTGGCCCCGGGGCAGGCGTGGGGGTGATGGCTGGAAGTGGGATGGCGCGTGAGTTGGCACCAGCCAGCGGTGGAGGCAGAGACTCAGAGGTCAGGGATCTCTCTCTCTGTCTCTGTCTCTGTCTCTCTCCCTCAGGGAGCTGAGGAGAGTAAGGTGGCGCCCCCTGCCCACATCGCCTACCTCTCCATGGGCCCTTCTTTCTCTGGCCGCTCCGGGAGCCCTGCGGGCTTGGGTTCAACCCCCCACACACCGCACAGGCCAAGGGCGCATGCGTGACCGCCGGGGCCTAGGGCTGGCCTTGGGGGGGGGGGGGGTCCTCAGTGAAGGCCCGGCCCTCCCTCCAGGCTCTGACCCAGCTGCAGCTCTTCCATCGCCGCCCTTCTGGACTCGGCTTCAGCTGTCTCCCTCCCCTCCCCCACTCCCACTCAGCTTGCAGGCAGCTTCCCTGCCTTGAAAGCATGGCTCTGGCCCTGAGGGCCACAGACCTACTGGGCTTCAAGCTCAAGGCTCTGCCTGGGCCTGCTGCTTCGGCCAGGGGCTCATTTTTTCCTGGAAAGACAAAACCAGGGCCTCACCCCATGCCTGCACATTGCCACGGCAGGCAGCCCAGATGTAGGAAAGGCTCTGTGGAGTCAGAAGTGCCGAGACAGGCAGATGGCACCAGAGGGTTTTGGGGGCCAGGGCGCAACTGGGCTAGCCCCTCCTCCCGGGAGTCGGGGAGGCCCGGCCTTCCTAGTGCCCAGGCCACGGCTCCGGGGAGAAACCCGCCATGGAGGGCACGCGGGACTCCCTCTGCCTGAGGTGGCAGGTGTCACGCCAGGGCCACTGCAAGCCTGGCTCGGCTTGCCTGCTTTCTCCAAAGGAGGCTGGCCGACCAGCCGAACCTGGCACCTGGGCCAGGCCCCTTCCAAGGGGACGAGTTCCAGAGGCTAGAGCCCTGGGGGCGGCTACCAAGTCTCCTGGGGCGTGTGCTGGGCCCCCGTCAGAGGAGGAAGCAGCCTGGTAAACGGTGTGCCAGGCCTGAGATCTGGAGGCCTCCCACAGCCGGGTCCCTGTCCTGCCCAGGCCCCCCGAGGGAGGACGATGGTCGGGCAGTGGCGAGCGGGGTGGGGCTGGCGCCGAGCCTGCCCTTGGATGCCCCGGGGAAGGGCGCTGGGGGATGGGCTGCCCCTGGCCAGGTCTGAGGGACCGACCCAGCTCGGGGCTGTCGGGGGCAGAGAGAGAACCCCCCTCCGCCCTTTCCCTTCAGGTTCTTAGGGCTGGCCAAATCCTTCCCAAGACAGCTTGTCTGGAGAAAATCAGACCCAGCTGAAGAACATGTGTCCATGGGGGAAACCCGGGAAACTGAGTCTCCCCACACAATAGCAGAGATTCTCATCTTGCATCCTCTCCTGAGCTAATGAGAAAGGTGGATGTCCCGGGTGGGTGGGCCTGTGGAATGGGAGAGGGGAGGAAGTCTATTGTCATGCAGAGGGACATGGAAAGACTTGTCTGAAGCTTATCCCCTGCACTGGGGTCAGGTCCGGAAGGGATGGCACAGAGGTGAGCAGGAACCAACCGGCCTGTCTGTGGTGGGGCTGGCCCCGGGGCAGGCGTGGGGGTGATGGCTGGAAGTGGGATGGCGCGTGAGTTGGCACCAGCCAGCGGTGGAGGCAGAGACTCAGAGGTCAGGGATCTCTCTCTCTGTCTCTGTCTCTCTCTCTCTCCCTCAGGGAGCTGAGGAGAGTAAGGTGGCGCCCCCTGCCCACATCGCCTACCTCTCCATGGGCCCTTCTTTCTCTGGCCGCTCCGGGAGCCCTGCGGGCTTGGGTTCAACCCCCCACACACCGCACAGGCCAAGGGCGCATGCGTGACCGCCGGGGCCTAGGGCTGGCCTCGGGGGGGGGGGTCCTCAGTGAAGGCCCCGCCCTCCCTCCAGGCTCTGACCCAGCTGCAGCTCTTCCATGGCCGCCCTTCTGGACTCGGCTTCAGCTGTCTCCCTCCCCTCCCCCACTCCCACTCAGCTTGCAGGCCGCTTCCCTGCCTTGAAAGCATGGCTCTGGCCCTGAGGGCCACAGACCTACTGGGCTTCAAGCTCAAGGCTCTGCCTGGGCCTGCTGCTTCGGCCAGGGGCTTATTGTTTCCTGGAAAGACAAAACCATGGCCTCACCCCATGCCTGCACATTGCCACGGCAGGCAGCCCAGATGTAGGAAAGGCTCTGTGGAGTCAGAAGTGCCGAGACAGGCAGATGGCACCAGAGGGTTTGGGGGCCAGGGCGCAACTGGGCTAGCCCCTCCTCCCGGGAGTCGGGGAGGCCCGGCCTTCCTAGTGCCCAGGCCACGGCTCCGGGGAGAAACCCGCCATGGAGGGCACGCGGGAGGCCCTCTGCCTGAGGTGGCAGGTGTCACGCCAGGGCCACTGCAAGCCTGGCTCGGCTTGCCTGCTTTCTCCAAAGGAGGCTGGCCGACCAGCCGAACCTGGCACCTGGGCCAGGCCCCTTCCAAGGGGACGAGTTCCAGAGGATAGAGCCCTGGGGGCGGCTGCCAAGTCTCCTGGGGCGTGTGCTGGGCCCCCGTCAGAGGAGGAAGCAGCCTGGTAAACGGTGTGCCAGGCCTGAGATCTGGAGGCCTCCCACAGCCGGGTCCCTGTCCTGCCCAGGCCCCCCGAGGGAGGACGATGGTCGGGCAGTGGCGAGCGGGGTGGGGCTGGCGCCGAGCCTGCCCTTGGATGCCCCGGGGAAGGGCGCCGGGGGATGGGCTGCCCCTGGCCAGGTCTGAGGGACCGACCCAGCTCGGGGCTGTCGGGGGCAGAGAGAGAACCCCCCTCCGCCCTTTCCCTTCAGGTTCTTAGGGCTGGCCAAATCCTTCCCAAGACAGCTTGTCTGGAGAAAATCAGACCCAGCTGAAGAACATGTGTCCATGGGGGAAACCCGGGAAACTGAGTCTCCCCACACAATAGCAGAGATTCTCATCTTGCATCCTCTCCTGAGCTAATGACAAAGGTGGATGTCCCGGGTGGGCCTGTGGAATGGGAGAGGGGAGGAAGTCTATTGTCATGCAGAGGGACATGGAAAGACTTGTCTGAAGCTTATCCCCTGCACTGGGGTCAGGTCGGGAAGGGACGGCACAGAGGTGAGCAGGAACCAACCGGCCTGTCTGTGGTGGGGCTGGCCCCTGGGCAGGCGTGGGGGTGATGGCTGGAAGTGGGATGGCGCGTGAGTTGGCACCAGCCAGCGGTGGAGGCAGAGACTCAGAGGTCAGGGATCTCTCTCTCTGTCTCTGTCTCTCTCTCTCTCCCTCAGGGAGCTGAGGAGGGTAAGGTGGCGCCCCCTGCCCACATCGCCTACCTCTCCATGGGCCCTTCTTTCTCTGGCCGCTCCGGGAGCCCTGCGGGCTTGGGTTCAACCCCCCACACACCGCACAGGCCAAGGGCGCATGCGTGACAGCCGGGGCCTAGGGCTGGCCTCGGGGGGGGGGGGTCCTCAGTGAAGGCCCGGCCCTCCCTCCAGGCTCTGACCCAGCTGCAGCTCTTCCATCGCCGCCCTTCTGGACTCGGCTTCAGCTGTCTCCCTCCCCTCCCCCACTCCCACTCAGCTTGCAGGCCGCTTCCCTGCCTTGAAAGCATGGCTCTGGCCCTGAGGGCCACAGACCTACTGGGCTTCAAGCTCAAGGCTCTGCCTGGGCCTGCTGCTTCGGCCAGGGGCTCATTTTTTCCTGGAAAGACAAAACCATGGCCTCACCCCATGCCTGCACATTGCCACGGCAGGCAGCCCAGATGTAGGAAAGGCTCTGTGGAGTCAGAAGTGCCGAGACAGGCAGATGGCACCAGAGGGTTTGGGGGCCAGGGCGCAACTGGGCTAGCCCCTCCTCCCGGGAGTCGGGGAGGCCCGGCCTTCCTAGTGCCCAGGCCACGGCTCCGGGGAGAAACCCGCCATGGAGGGCACGCGGGAGGCCCTCTGCCTGAGGTGGCAGGTGTCACGCCAGGGCCACTGCAAGCCTGGCTCGGCTTGCCTGCTTTCTCCAAAGGAGGCTGGCCGACCAGCCGAACCTGGCACCTGGGCCAGGCCCCTTCCAAGGGGACGAGTTCCAGAGGATAGAGCCCTGGGGGCGGCTGCCAAGTCTCCTGGGGCGTGTGCTGGGCCCCCGTCAGAGGAGGAAGCAGCCTGGTAAACGGTGTGCCAGGCCTTAGATCTGGAGGCCTCCCACAGCCGGGTCCCTGTCCTGCCCAGGCCCCCCGAGGGAGGACGATGGTCGGGCAGTGGCGAGCGGGGTGGGGCTGGCGCCGAGCCTGCCCTTGGATGCCCCGGGGAAGGGCGCTGGGGGATGGGCTGCCCCTGGCCAGGTCTGAGGGACCGACCCAGCTCGGGGCTGTCGGGGGCAGAGAGAGAACCCCCCTCCGCCCTTTCCCTTCAGGTTCTTAGGGCTGGCCAAATCCTTCCCAAGACAGCTTGTCTGGAGAAAATCAGACCCAGCTGAAGAACATGTGTCCATGGGGGAAACCCGGGAAACTGAGTCTCCCCACACAATAGCAGAGATTCTCATCTTGCATCCTCTCCTGAGCTAATGACAAAGGTGGATGTCCCGGGTGGGCCTGTGGAATGGGAGAGGGGAGGAAGTCTATTGTCATGCAGAGGGACATGGAAAGACTTGTCTGAAGCTTATCCCCTGCACTGGGGTCAGGTCGGGAAGGGACGGCACAGAGGTGAGCAGGAACCAACCGGCCTGTCTGTGGTGGGGCTGGCCCCGGGGCAGGCGTGGGGGTGATGGCTGGAAGTGGGATGGCGCGTGAGTTGGCACCAGCCAGCGGTGGAGGCAGAGACTCAGAGGTCAGGGATCTCTCTCTCTGTCTCTGTCTCTGTCTCTCTCCCTCAGGGAGCTGAGGAGAGTAAGGTGGCGCCCCCTGCCCACATCGCCTACCTCTCCATGGGCCCTTCTTTCTCTGGCCGCTCCGGGAGCCCTGCGGGCTTGGGTTCAACCCCCCACACACCGCACAGGCCAAGGGCGCATGCGTGACCGCCGGGGCCTAGGGCTGGCCTCGGGGGGGGGGGGGTCCTCAGTGAAGGCCCCGCCCTCCCTCCAGGCTCTGACCCAGCTGCAGCTCTTCCATCGCCGCCCTTCTGGACTCGGCTTCAGCTGTCTCCCTCCCCTCCCCCACTCCCACTCAGCTTGCAGGCCGCTTCCCTGCCTTGAAAGCATGGCTCTGGCCCTGAGGGCCACAGACCTACTGGGCTTCAAGCTCAAGGCTCTGCCTGGGCCTGCTGCTTCGGCCAGGGGCTCATTTTTTCCTGGAAAGACAAAACCATGGCCTCACCCCATGCCTGCACATTGCCACGGCAGGCAGCCCAGATGTAGGAAAGGCTCTGTGGAGTCAGAAGTGGCGAGACAGTCAGATGGCACCAGAGGGTTTGGGGGCCAGGGCGCAACTGGGCTAGCCCCTCCTCCCGGGAGTCGGGGAGGCCCGGCCTTCCTAGTGCCCAGGCCACGGCTCCGGGGAGAAACCCGCCATGGAGGGCACGCGGGAGGCCCTCTGCCTGAGGTGGCAGGTGTCACGCCAGGGCCACTGCAAGCCTGGCTCGGCTTGCCTGCTTTCTCCAAAGGAGGCTGGCCGACCAGCCGAACCTGGCACCTGGGCCAGGCCCCTTCCAAGGGGACGAGTTCCAGAGGATAGAGCCCTGGGGGCGGCTGCCAAGTCTCCTGGGGCGTGTGCTGGGCCCCCGTCAGAGGAGGAAGCAGCCTGGTAAACGGTGTGCCAGGCCTGAGATCTGGAGGCCTCCCACAGCCGGGTCCCTGTCCTGCCCAGGCCCCCCGATGGAGGACGATGGTCGGGCAGTGGCGAGCGGGGTGGGGCTGGCGCCGAGCCTGCCCTTGGATGCCCCGGGGAAGGGCGCCGGGGGATGGGCTGCCCCTGGCCAGGTCTGAGGGACCGACCCATCTCGGGGCTGTCGGGGGCAGAGAGAGAACCCCCCTCCGCCCTTTCCCTTCAGGTTCTTAGGGCTGGCCAAATCCTTCGCAAGACAGCTTGTCTGGAGAAAATCAGACCCAGCTGAAGAACATGTGTCCATGGGGGAAACCCGGGAAACTGAGTCTCCCCACACAATAGCAGAGATTCTCATCTTGCATCCTCTCCTGAGCTAATGACAAAGGTGGATGTCCCGGGTGGGCCTGTGGAATGGGAGAGGGGAGGAAGTCTATTGTCATGCAGAGGGACATGGAAAGACTTGTCTGAAGCTTATCCCCTGCACTGGGGTCAGGTCGGGAAGGGACTGCACAGAGGTGAGCAGGAACCAACCGGCCTGTCTGTGGTGAGGCGGGCCCCGAGGCAGGCGTGGGGGTGATGGCTGGAAGTGGGATGGCGCGTGAGTTGGCACCAGCCAGCGGTGGAGGCAGAGACTCAGAGGTCAGGGATCTCTCTCTCTGTCTCTGTCTCTCTCTCTCTCCCTCAGGGAGCTGAGGAGAGTAAGGTGGCGCCCCCTGCCCACCTCGCCTTCCTCTCCATGGGCCCTTCTTTCTCTGGCCGCTCCGGGAGCCCTGCGGGCTTGGGTTCAACCCCCCACACACCGCACAGGCCAAGGGCGCATGCGTGACCGCCGGGGCCTAGGGCTGGCCTCGGGGGGCGGGGGGGTCCTCAGTGAAGGCCCCGCCCTCCCTCCAGGCTCTGACCCAGCTGCAGCTCTTCCATCGCCGCCCTTCTGGACTGGGCTTCAGCTGTCTCCCTCCCCTCCCCCACTCCCACTCAGCTTGCAGGCCGCTTCCCTGCCTTGAAAGCATGGCTCTGGCTCTGAGGGCCACAGACCTACTGGGCTTCAAGCTCAAGGCTCTGCCTGGGACTGCTGCTTCGGCCAGGGGCTCATTTTTTCCTGGAAAGACAAAACCATGGCCTCACCCCATGCCTGCACATTGCCATGGCAGGCAGCCCAGATGTAGGAAAGGCTCTGTGGAGTCAGAAGTGGCGAGACAGGCAGATGGCACCAGAGGGTTTGGGGGCCAGGGCGCAACTGGGCTAGCCCCTCCTCCCGGGAGTCGGGGAGGCCCGGCCTTCCTAGTGCCCAGGCCACGGCTCCGGGGAGAAACCCGCCATGGAGGGCACGCGGGAGGCCCTCTGCCTGAGGTGGCAGGTGTCACGCCAGGGCCACTGCAAGCCTGGCTCGGCTTGCCTGCTTTCTCCAAAGGAGGCTGGCCGACCAGCCGAACCTGGCACCTGGGCCAGGCCCCTTCCAAGGGGACGAGTTCCAGAGGCTAGAGCCCTGGGGGCGGCTGCCAAGTCTCCTGGGGCGTGTGCTGGGCCCCCGTCAGAGGAGGAAGCAGCCTGGTAAACGGTGTGCCAGGCCTGAGATCTGGAGGCCTCCCACAGCCGGGTCCCTGTCCTGCCCAGGCCCCCCGAGGGAGGACGATGGTCGGGCAGTGGCGAGCGGGGTGGGGCTGGCGCCGAGCCTGCCCTTGGATGCCCCGGGGAAGGGCGCCGGGGGATGGGCTGCCCCTGGCCAGGTCTGAGGGACCGATCCAGCTCGGGGCTGTCGGGGGCAGAGAGAGAACCCCTCTCCGCACTTTCCCTTCAGGTTCTTAGGGCTGGCCAAATCCTTCCCAAGACAGCTTGTCTGGAGAAAATCAGACCCAGCTGAAGAACATGTGTCCATGGGGGAAACCCGGCAAACTGAGTCTCCCCACACAATAGCAGAGATTCTCATCTTGCATCCTCTCCTGAGCTAATGACAAAGGTGGATGTCCCGGGTGGGACTGTGGAATGGGAGAGGGGAGGAAGTCTATTGTCATGCAGAGGGACATGGAAAGACTTGTCTGAAGCTTATCCCCTGCACTGGGGTCAGGTCGGGAAGGGACGGCACAGAGGTGAGCAGGAACCAACCGGCCTCTCTGTGGTGAGGCGGGCCCCGAGGCAGGCTTGGGGGTGATGGCTGGAAGTGGGATGGCGCGTGAGTTGGCACCAGCCAGCGGTGGAGGCAGAGAGTCAGAGGTCAGGGATCTCTCTCTCTGTCTCTGTCTCTCTCTCTCTCCCTCAGTCAGCTGAGGAGAGTAAGGTGGCGCCCCCTGCCCACCTCGCCTACCTCTCCATGGGCCCTTCTTTCTCTGGCCGCTCCGGGAGCCCTGCGGGCTTGGGTTTAACCCCCCACACACCGCACAGGCCAAGGGCGCATGCGTGACTGCCGGGGCCTAGGGCTGGCCTCGGGGGGGGGGGGGGTCCTCAGTGAAGGCCCCGCCCTCCCTCCAGGCTCTGACCCAGCTGCAGCTCTTCCATTGCCGCCCTTCTGGACTCGGCTTCAGCTGTCTCCCTCCCCTCCCCCACTCCCACTCAGCTTGCAGGCCGCTTCCCTGCCTTGAAAGCATGGCTCTGGCCCTGAGGGCCACAGACCTACTGGGCTTCAAGCTCAAGGCTCTGCCTGGGCCTGCTGCTTCGGCCAGGGGCTCATTTTTTCCTGGAAAGACAAAACCATGGCCTCACCCCACGCCTGCACTTTGCCACGGCAGGCAGCCCAGATGTAGGAAAGGCTCTGTGGAGTCAGAAGTGCCGAGACAGGCAGATGGCACCAGAGGGTTTGGTGGCCAGGGCGCAACTGGGCTAGCCCCTCCTCCCGGGAGTCGGGGAGGCCCGGCCTTCCTAGTGCCCAGGCCACGGCTCCGGGGAGAAACCCGCCATGGAGGGCACGCGGGAGGCCCTCTGCCTGAGGTGGCAGGTGTCACGCCAGGGCCACTGCAAGCCTGGCTCGGCTTGCCTGCTTTCTCCAAAGGAGGCTGGCCGACCAGCCGAACCTGGCACCTGGGCCAGGCCCCTTCCAAGGGGACGAGTTCCAGAGGATAGAGCCCTGGGGGCGGCTGCCAAGTCTCCTGGGGCGTGTGCTGGGCCCCCGTCAGAGGAGGAAGCAGCCTGGTAAACGGTGTGCCAGGCCTGAGATCTGGAGGCCTCCCACACCCGGGTCCCTGTCCTGCCCAGGCCCCCCGAGGGAGGACGATGGTCGGGCAGTGGCGAGCGGGGTGGGGCTGGCTCCGAGCCTGCCCTTGGATGCCCCGGGGAAGGGCGCCGGGGGATGGGCTGCCCCTGGCCAGGTCTGAGGGACCGTTCCAGCTCGGGGCTGTCGGGGGCAGAGAGAGAACCCCCCTCCGCCCTTTCCCTTCAGGTTCCTTGGGCTGGCCAAATCCTTCCCAAGACAGCTTGTCTGGAGAAAATCAGACCCAGCTGAAGAACATGTGTCCAGGGGGGAAACCCGGCAAACTGAGTCTCCCCACACAATAGCAGAGATTCTCATCTTGCATCCTCTCCTGAGCTAATGACAAAGGTGGATGTCCCGGGTGGGCCTGTGGAATGGGAGAGGGGAGGAAGTCTATTGTCATGCAGAGGGACATGGAAAGACTTGTCTGAAGCTTATCCCCTGCACTGGGGTCAGGTCGGGAAGGGACGGCACAGAGGTGAGCAGGAACCAACCGGCCTGTCTGTGGTGGGGCTGGCCCCGGGGCAGGCGTGGGGGTGATGGCTGGAAGTGGGATGGCGCGTGAGTTGGCACCAGCCAGCGGTGGAGGCAGAGACTCAGAGGTCAGGGATCTCTCTCTCTGTCTCTGTCTCTCTCTCTCTCCCTCAGGGAGCTGAGGAGAGTAAGGTGGCGCCCCCTGCCCACCTCGCCTACCTCTCCATGGGCCCTTCTTTCTCTGGCCGCTCCGGGAGCCCTGCGGGCTTGGGTTCAACCCCCCACACACCGCACAGTCCAAGGGCGCATGCGTGACCGCCGGGGCCTAGGGCTGGCCTCGGGGGGGGGGGGGGTCCTCAGTGAAGGCCCCGCCCTCCCTCCAGGCTCTGACCCAGCTGCAGCTCTTCCATCGCCGCCCTTCTGGACTGGGCTTCAGCTGTCTCCCTCCCCTCCCCCACTCCCACTCAGCTTGCAGGCCGCTTCCCTGCCTTGAAAGCATGGCTCTGGCCCTGACGGCCACAGACCTACT